>NW_019525113.1:1195962-1226740 GCF_002814215.2 Seriola lalandi dorsalis
GTAAACTGGGGCCAGCGACCCTCACCACAGACTTTGTGTCGATAATTCACTGGAGCGGTGATGTCTGGCTCCTGTTTTTCAACCTGACCATTTTTCCCATTCAGTTTTTCTTCCATAATGACACTTCCTGTATTATTCGTAGGCTGGTTTTGCTTTAATGCTATGGGTGTGCATTTTTTATTTAGCTTAACAGCAACAGTATCTTGAGGCTGGGAAACCTTAAGGTCGAACTGAAGCATTAACTTGACATTTGTGTCTGCATCAGTTCCTGCCTTTTGAGTGGCACCATTATTTGGGGCAGCTGTAGGCATCTTCTCCACTACTGGGACATGTGGTGCTACAGCTTTCATGCTGACTTTTTGCATGCAAGGTGAAGTGTTTCCATAGTCAGCTTTGTTAGGTTGAGGTATTAGCTGTTGGTTCTTGTGTTTCTTGACTGGGTTTTCATCCAGGGCAGTGCAAATTTGCTGCTGTGAACTCTCTGGCACAATGGTGACTGTTTCTTCAGTTGTTTGCTGGGAACTCCTACTGCCATCTCCTGGTGGAGCCTTTAATTGCTTTGCTAGTTTCTGCCTTAGCCTTATTTTGGCAGCGTTAGCTCTGCCTCTTTCTGATTTGTCCATGACCCAATATTGATAGACAACTGATACATTGGTGACACTGTCTTGGTTCAAGCAATGCTTGCGTAATGCAGTTTCTTTATTGTTCACCTGAGTGTTTGGCTGATTTGACATTTGCGTTGTATGGTCAAGTGACTCTGCGGGCTTGGTGGTATGCTCTTCAGCAAGACCTGATTTTGCAGTTGTGATTAGCGGTTCAATGTTGTGAGCCTTGTCTGTTGCATGGCATGCTACATTCATATTAGAGAGAACACACTTGGATTTCTGACTCGGTGATTTGGTGATCTTTGCTTTCGTCTGTGCCTCTGCTTCTTTGCCGTGTAGGTTTTCTGTAGGTACACTTCTTACTATCTCTATGCACTTGTGAGGCAGAGCTTCTTGCATTTTAGAGCCAAAAAGTTGAGTGACTGTCTCTTGCTCCTCTGTGCTCCATGAGCTGGTGAAGTTGGCAGATAGAAGTTCAACAAGTTACCAATTACATAGAAAGACTGCAGTTCAAATAACATTTTTGTGTGTAATGCTTTTAAAATGTATTTCTCCATACAAAGAATTCAACTCACCTGCATTCTACCTGAGGGAAGGTGTCTTTGCAGAGCACCTGTGCTGACACTTGGACTGAGGGAAATATCGCTGAGCTATGGACAGAGTCTCTAGTAGTCCTCATACCCTTGTCACATGGTGCAGCAGCCCTTGCCATCTGTAGTGTTACCCCTGTCGTTTTTTTAGCTGCAGGATTCTGCTGTGATAGTGTGAAATTTCTAGTTTCCTCAGGCTGAGAATGGCCACACATCTTCTGTCTGTCTGTCTGTTGCTGCATCGGCACTGTGGGTGTTGTCTTTTGCAGGACTTGTGCTGGAGGGCTTAAATTTTCAGATAAATCCTGAAGTTCAGGGGCATCAACTGTACGACCTTGGTCCATCTTTGTGGTCATTGCATCATTACTATTGCTGGGTTCCATTTGATGATTAATAAGTTGAGTAGGGCCCACTCCTTGACTATCTGCTGCTTCTTTTGTGGTCCCATTTTTTATATCCTTATTGTATGGATGATTTTCCTTTTGTTTCACCTTTTTTGACTGTAGAATACCCATCCTTCTTATTCAGCCTTCCTGCAAAATATACATGTTGACTTATTAGCAGATTTAAAGGATAAGTCTTACCATGGAAAGAACAAATCCACCAATGAAATAACTGATCCTACCAACTCTGGCCTATGTATCCACAGCCTGATATAGATGATGATAGATGTAATGTAGAACTCCACTGTTGTCCATAAACTATAAAAAAAAAAAACACATCAGTGTGCCACATCATTGCATTGGATGACAGGTTCCTTCATTACCGCAAACCACAGCCACTGTAGTTTATTTCGACTCAATCCGACATACAATGTCCTGCTGCTGTAAATACTCTCTATAGAGCCCGAAATATATATTAATCCTCCTGAAAATAGTCCCAACACCAGCCTTATCCTGTAATGGCAGATAAAAGGTGATGCAAGGAGACACTTGCATGCCCTGCTTTATAGTGATTTTACCTGAGTTGTGAGTGTTTTTATGAATTTTTTTTTTCATTTAGGCCAGAGCACAGTACAGTTTGGTCAAAATTAGAGAACAAAATATAGTTACAGTAGATGACCATAGAGGTTAACATTACAAGCATGTGGCACACCACAAATAATATACCATGTACAAAAATGAATATACAATGTTTGAATGTCTTATAAAGAGAGTATTTGTAAAACAAAATCTCAAAAATGTAAATGTAGTGGAGCAAAAAGAATTCTTTGTTTGTAGTGGAGTAGATGTATACGGCTGGTGGCATGAAAGAAAATACTCGAGTAAAGTACAAGTAGTCCTACCCCAAATTTGTACTTAGCTAAGTATTTACAGTTCTTCACCACTGATGTTAAGTTTGACTAACGGTACCTCAGCGTTTCCCACAGATTTCAGAGTATGCTAACAGTAAATATCTGTTGTGCTCCGTTGCTCTCTTTAAAAGAAAAAAAAAAAAACGTTTTGATTTTTTCCTTTTCTGTTAAATGCTGTAGCTCCAGGAAGGTACTTCAAGTTACACAAGGTTAAAGATGCGCAGCAAGTAAGTTGATGTGTATATTAAGGTAGCTAGTTAGCTACCGTTAGTTGTAACCGTTTGCTAAAATTCTTTAAGAATGCACTTAAGCTACATTAACTTTACACAAATAAACCGCTTAACTTAAGAACAGGCAAACGTTATGGTTAGCTAGTTATTTGAGTTCAGTTTTTTAAGCACACTAACCTAAGTGGTCGGCCAGGCGGTCTGCGGGGACGTTTGTCAGATTAACAGACAAGTTGTACTGACAAACTAATCCTGATGTAACGGTGTGTCAACTCGTCAGTTGCTCTAACAAACAAAACCGTACAACATCCGCACGTTACAGGCGGCTGCTGGTGATCAGAGCCATTGTTACACCCTCACCCTGACCTGAGGGACGCTCATTTATAGTAGCGCAACAAATGTTCACCAACCGGGCAAAATGGGTAAAATATAATGAAGCCGCCATGTTTATCCTGCAGTGTGTATTATTCTTGATGGGAAACTGAAGGTGGCAGGGTACAAAGCACAGGTGGTGGAGGTGATGGTGGAAGTGTACAGTCTCTGTCCATGTTGGCATAAATGAACTTCCCTTTTATGTTTGGCACCGTTCATAAACGGTTTACAAGCTGTAATAGATTTAATAATGGTTAATACACCATTTACTAATGCTTTATAGATCAGTTAACACTTTTGGGTTGCCAGATTGTGGAATATACTCTTCTTGCATGAGGCAAGCAAGCTCTGTAATTCATCAAGGAGACCTCTTCAATGAACTGTTTAACCATTGCACCACTGCAAGATGGAATCATTTGTTAATGATTTATTATAATTTCAGGTTTCTAACTTTTGTTAAGGACTCATTGGAAACTGAGAAACCTTTTAATGTCACTCTGACATTTACAATTGCAAACCGGATGACTTATTAGAAAGAGCAAAAACCCCTAAGTGATAGTTAACCAACATTTAAAACTGCATTATTTCTGGATGGAAACATATACCCACGTTATTAACCAAAACATTTTTTATTTAAACAGAGAACAGAGATGCAAATCTTTATTCAAAGAGCAGAATGGGAACTACATTTCACATTGTACTGTATTTTTCTTTCTACACGCCCTTTTGCAGGCATATCAACAGCTTGTCAAACTCTAAATTATTATATCATAACATGTCAAAGCCGAGCAAAATATCATGCTGGTGGAAGATTTTCCACCAACTGGCAACCCAAAAGTTGTTCTTATTTATGGCTCATAACTAAAGTATAAAGCATTAGTAAATTATATATTAGCCATCACGAAATCCATTAATTACGTCTGATAAACCTTAACCATCACTAAATCCATTAATTACGTCTGATAAACCCCTTATGAATGGTGCCTTATCAGAAATTGGTACTACGTTAAATCTTAAGTGTCAAAGACTATGCTGGCTCATATCAATCGCCACTGCATTAACCTTTTGTAAAATAGAATTATAAGCCTATCGGTAGTAGAGTGTTATAATTAATTAAGTGTGGATTAGTTTCAAGATTTGATAAATGTGTCCTTTGCGTTCATTTTGTAAAAAGTTATATGTAAAACACATGTCATGACATTTTAAACTGTTTAAATTTGACTGTACAAGTGAAGACAGAACCATCAGAAACAAGTAGCTATTTGTGTGCAATCAGGTTGTTGAGGCTCTGTCCTTGGTGCTGATATACGTGGCGTTATTTCCTCAAATTAATGGAAGGAGCTATAAATACGGTTATGTTAAAACCACGAAACTAACCTGTGTGATTAACTGGTTTCAGTAACTTAACTCTACTTCAACAACAGGGTTGCACAAGGCAAACATGAAATACAAGTGTGCTATTCTGTTGATCCAGACCGGGAAATTGTCTTTTGAATTTGTCGCCTCCCCAGAGTCTTGAGTGCAGGAAGCCACAGAGCAGCATCTGGACCTGGATCTGGAGTTCCTCTGGTATGTAACTGCTAATTCAGTCTCAGATCATTTTAGGAGCAAAAGGACAAACGTGGATAAAAAAAAGCGTTACTATCATTGATGGGCGCAAAGTGGTTCAAAGCCACCTGGCGACAGCATGCAATAATGCCATTCAGTTTTGTAACCATTAACCTACAAGACAGTTCTTTGTGTGAGTTTTTTGCGTAGAAATAAAGCAACTCACTTGCGACACGCTAAACGGGCGCACAATGCTACCCTGAGACTAAAGAGCCATATATTGACATGTAGGTACCACTACTCTGGAAAAGACTTGAATTAGGCCTACTGAAGTTTGGTTTGTTACTTTATACAACTCTTAACCCTCTGTACACCACGAAAACACCCGTGGCCTTAGTGTTTGCTAACATATGCTGTATGCTAAAGCCCAGTGTAAGTTTACTGAAGGCTAGTTACCTGCAACAAGTGACCAATTCAATGTAGAGACACTGTTGACCGTCGAGTCATTCTGGTTCCGTTTTCATACTCGATGACATAGGATATAGGCTATGTATTTATTATTATTAGTTTAAAATAAAATAAAAGCACTATTCTCACTATGATACTATAAAAAAAACAACCAGCCAAAATCGTGATTGCGACGGCAATGCGACATCAGATTTGTATATTTAAGGATTTAAAAAAATGAAGTAACCACAAAGTAATATAAAATAACTTTATTCTTAGTCCAGAGTGCTGCAAATAGAATATTATTCACAATGGTTCAGTCATTTCACCAATTTAAAAACCTAATGAAGCGTGTGTTAAAGTGGAAGACGCCGCCGTGTCTTTAAAGCGAGAGGTATTGCTGTCCAAGGTGCTGAAACCTTTGTTGCTCAACACTGTAGGATCTTAAGGGACACTGGGACAGATTGTGTTCTTTTCCTGTCCATGATAGGAAACTATGCACTGTTAAAAATTAAAGAATATAATCATATGAACACAACAATAAGCCAGGCTGTGCTTGCGTTGTTTAAAAACACAAATGTCAGCAAATATGCAATGAAGGGCAAATACACTAATTTGATCTTACCTATATTTTAAGTTTGCTCTATAGAATGTGTTTGCCCCGTGACAATCAAAGGATCACCCGGAGGTCATTGAAGGTTTTCCGAGCTTTTCACTTACCACCCACGTCACTGCATATATCAGCAAGTCAATGTTCACTTTCAATAATTTCCAATCACATGGTTACACTGACAAACCATATATCCCACCTAAAGCCATGATGCTGTCAATGATTAGTGCGGATGTGTTGGCACAGGGCAGGTAGAGTGAGAAAGGGAATAAGCGAGGGAGTGATTTGGAGAGAGAGAGGGAGAGAGAGAAAGGGAGAGAGAGAGAAGGAGGGAGGGGGGAGGGAGAGGGAGGATGCTGCCAGCGGAAAATGGCTGCTGCAACCTCAAGCCTATCCTGATACACCGAAACGACATCAAGGTGGAGAGAGAGAGCGAGAGCAAGAGAGAGAGGGAGAGAGAGAAAGATTAGGAAAATGAGAGCAGATAGAGAGAGAATGTGAGTGAGTCTGTGAGTGTTTCCTGAAAGGAGGATAAAAAGAGAGAGAGAGAGGAGACCCTGGGGTGGGCTGCTGCAAGCGGCGGGCAACACCGAGCCATGGAGGGCGAGTAAGTCCTTACATTTTCATTTTTAACATTGCAGATATATATTCAGCCATCCGCCAAAACGGATAGAAAGAACGCCACCGCCATCAATGTTACACCAACCCAGCATCATGCACTATTATCACAATCGTTGCTCTACAATTTAGCAGGCTGCCGAGAATAAAAACACCATTACGTAGTCTTGAATCAACAGCATACACCCCATTTCCGATATATCCATGCCAATATGTGATAAATGTTAAGCCACCTACATGTGGACCTGTGCTTTTAGACGACCGGCACTCAATCTACACGCACAATATAAGAGATAATAATAATACTGAAATGTATTAAGAAGCTATGCAACAATTCAAAACTAAATGCGTGGCTAGCGATTGGTAAAAACAGTCATGAAATCAGTCAATGTGTAAAATGTATGGGGAAAAAAGGCGAAATATGGCGAGTTTGGGGCCAGCATCGCGTCATTCAAGACATGGCTACAGTAAAACGAGGGAGGGATGGAGGCGTTGTGATTTTTATCAACGTGTCTCGGGGTTTCATTATGATTTTTTAAAGCCAAACTTTATGAATGAAATGTGATTTTTTTTTCTCTCTCTCTCGCTCTCCCTCATCCTCACCCCTCCTCTCCTCCTTCCCTTTTCTAATCGGCCCCCTCCCCCCATCTCTCGTTTCCTCTCCATCCTCTCACCCACTCGTTCCTTTTTTCCTTCCCCTTTTTCACACGCGATTGCATTGTATTTAGGCCTAATACATTTTCCGGCGAAATGTATAAACGCACGGTGCGATGTCGAATCCCGTCTCCCTCCATCCCATTCATAAAAAATATAACATAATATCGGGGTGTGTTAATGAGTGCGTGCAGCAGGGGCGGTTTGGAGAAAAGGAGCGTCTGGGAAAAATAATTGCAACAATTAAAATTCGGCTTGATTTGAAAATAGCAAAGAGACGTTGCTGTGCACGCATTACATGCACATGTCGAACTGCGGTGCTGAATTATTCAGCCGATTGGCGAGGGCAGAGCTTATTTTTGCAAGAATGCCGGGGCCTCTGATGGCGAATGGGTGCGTTCATTGATACATCTATCTGGGAAACACTCATTCTTCCTCCCTCCTCCCACCCCCCACCCCCACCCCCAACGCTGGCTTGCTTGCTTGCTTTCTTTCTTTCTTTCTTTCTTTCTTTCTTTCTTTCTTTCTAGCCATTTGCATTATAGTTGCCTTATTCTCAGCGCATATAGTTGACAGTCAATCGTACACAGAACATGCGTTTTAATTCTCATCTTCACCTAGCAGCAGATATGTTGAAATAACGCCAAAGCTGACACATCTAAATATTTCATATGTCTTTATCGTCCTCACATGCTAGTTTAAGATCAGCTTTACCTCAATCATGTGATCATGGACTATTAGAAAAAACGGCTCTTTACTGTATGATATTCATTTGAGCTGTCATGTTGCAGCGCCAGTCCTCGTGCAGGCCAAGCTGTCAGTTGTGTCTTCTTTGTGTGAATTTCCTCATGTTACCTTAGTTCAACAAGGCTGAAAACAGTTGCCTTAGCACACAGTCACCACACTGACATTTGCTCTGCATTTCTGTATAGATCTACTTCTATGGAAGTAGATCTAGGCTTCTCCTTCCTCAGCTGAATGAACGTGTGTGTCAGTGCGTGCATGTTTGCGTGTGTATTTGTATATGTGCGTCCGTGTATGTGTATCATTGTTGTTTAATCAGCCTGGGCCTCTGCTCACTCTCTCGGCTTCCCTGACAGCGTGCGTGTTCGTGCAGTGGTGATGACACGTGATGACTCCAGTGGCGGTTGGGTGCCCCTTGGAGGTGGCGGCCTCAGTCATGTGGTCATATGTAAGGGGCGGACTCATGACGGCAGGGGGCGGAGAGAATACATCATACGTGGAGAACGGCTGCGAGATCGAGCAGTGAGTGTGTGCGTGTGTGTTATGGCTGTCTTTGGTGCCACGTTGTTCCTCAACACCACCTAAAGACTGTAGATGCATGTCATGTGATGGCAAGTTTTCAGGAAGTTCTATATCTTGATTGGTGAACTAACTGGCTTGCTTGGGGTTGCTGTTTGTGTCTTTAGCCTGTGTTGGAGTGTGCAGTGCAGAGGGGGTTAGTGTACAACAAGGTGAACCCCATCTTCCATCACTGGCGGGTAGAAGATCGAAAGTTTGGCCTTACGTTCCAGAGTCCTGCCGATGCCATCTCCTTTGAGAAAGGGCTGCAGACTGTCATAGACAAGCTCGACAGAGGTAGAGATAACACGAGCCACATATAAGAACTGATTTCATTAGTCGTGTTCAAATCGGCGTTAGGAAATATTCAGGAAAGCTTAAATCCTCTCTTTTCATGTTATCAAGGCTCTGACTCGCCCTCATCCTCCACACCAGAAGAAGCAGACACCGAGGATGATGGACAAGCTGTGAGTATCCGAGCAGTTTGTCATCTGAGCATTTATTGTCTAAAAGGGCTCGTTTATGCTCCCTGTGGGCCCCAATGCAGTTATTGGTGTTTTTGACTTGTTGGATGACATGTAGCCTCTGCCAGTCCCATACAGGAAGTGAGTCGTCATCCAACAGCAGAAAGGAGATGCTTCCCAAACCCATCACCATAGTGACGAGCGAGTCGTCGTCTACTTGCTTCGTGCAGTCAGATGAATTTAGTTTTGGATCCAGCCATGCTGTCACCACTCAGACACCTGCTCAGGTAGAACAACACCTTCTGGTACTTCACTGTGATAACAAGATGTCCAAAAGAACAGACACGTGTTGATTTAATATTCATTAGATTTCTCTGTACCTGGTCTTGTCACACTTATGAGTTCCAATAATGATTACCATATAAAAAGAGTTTTTAAAGAGGGTTCTGGGAACCTCCTTGTGTCCATTCGGGGGTTTCCAGCAAAATTAACTTTATTTCAAATTCATTATTAGACATTTTCACACAGAAAAACACAGAAGTTTGACTTTTTGGTTAGAATTTCTTTTCCTTCTTCTTTCACCTTTAACCCCACACCTCCAGCAGAGACATATTTTTTCTACATGATGTAAAAGTAAAATCTTAACAACCGGTTGACATCCCATAGAATAAAATCTTATCAGATTAGGGGTTCTTGATCACTTGTGCATCCAGAGTTATCCTAGAGATGAGAACCTTCTGTAATTGCTGCCACAGTACACACTGTTCCTGACTCACTCTGTAATCCTATACCTTCTCCACAGATCCACACCAGGCCGGGACAGCACCAGCTCTCACAAATGACGGCTGTGCTGAATCCCCCAGCACCCCCGCCCCCACCTCCTGCTCCACCTACTCCTCCTGTGGGTCCCCCAGCTTCATCTCCTCTGTCGCCCCTCTCACCTACCATTTCTCTGCTGGAAGAGGGAGACCTTCGCAGTGTGGACCCTTGTAAAGACCTGTGGGGTTCTAGAGGTTATGAGGACTACCGAAGGGCCGGGGCCACCAGGACTATGGTCGGGGGGCTGACTGGGGGTGTGGTCGTTGGTGGCGGAGGGAGTCTGCAGGACAAGTCAGAGCTGTGCGTGGTTCGCTTTGAGAAGGAGCTGGCAGGAGTGGGGACGGCAGGCTGCGACGTGACCGTGAGCTTGGACAGTAAAGCTTCCCAGCGTCTGTCCTCGTCGTCGCCCACCTGTATGTCCATGCCCAACGCTGTGTCAGGCGTGTCCTCAGGTGCTGGCTCACCCCAGGAGACCGGAAAAGGCTCGCCCTCTCCGTGCTGCATCCACACCTCACTGGCCACGCCTCGGTCGCGGACTCGTAAGAGAGGAGGAGGGGCCAGCAGCAGCGGTGACCCGGGGGTAATCTCCCCTGATGACGACAGCCCGTGTCCTCAGGCTTCATCGTCATGCTCATCTCGCTGTGTGTACTGCCGCTCTGTTTTCAGCGCTTCGGAGAACGGGCGGGGCCGCTGCAGAGATGCCCCAGACCCGGCCCTGCACTGCCTGCGCCAGTGGACCTGTGTGTGGTGTGCAGAGAGTCTGCTCTACCACTGCATGTCGGACTCTGAGGGAGAGTTCTGGGAGCCTTGCTCGTGTGATGACTCGATGGGGGGTCACCCGCATCCCCTTTGCTGTGCCCGCTGGTTGGCCCTCCTGGCCCTGTCGCTCTTCGTGCCCTGCATGTGCTGCTACCTGCCTTTGCGCGCCTGCCTGCGGTGTGGGGAGAGGTGTGGCTGCTGTGGGGGAAAGCACAAGGCAGTCCGATGAGGCCAGGCTAGGGGGTGGGAGGGGTTCTCTGGACCAAGAGGGTTTGGGTGTTGAGAGGAGAGAGCATCTGTAGGGACGCAGGAGCTTAGCAGGTGGAACAGTGCTCTCAGTAGACCCAGACCCCTGACGTGGCCATCCAAAGCCCCACGGCCTTCCACTGCATTCCGCTCTTTCTCTTTTCAACCTGGGGCCTTCCTCGCTGGTCCATGCCTGCTGAAGGTGCGCTGCACTCAGACCAGGCTCTGTGGGAGTCATCTGGAGCCTTCATAGTGGATTTACTGAGGGTTGGCTGATCTAGAGTTAGCAGTCAGAAACTTTACGACGGGAAGAGTGGCAGAGGCAACGATGATGTGTACACTGTTTCAAATGTCCGTTTTCTTTTTTTTTTTGGTTTTGTTTTTTTATTTAGAAAGAAAAACACAAAAAACAAAAGATGTTTATATATATGATTGTAATAATTTTAATTGGTATATTTTATTAAATGTAAAACATATTGACAGAATCCCCCAGTGGCACACACTATCACGTATTCACAAACATGAGATCTTGGGGAAGTTATTTGTTTCATGTTGGCCTGTTTATCAGTCAGATGAACAGATGTCACCCTTTACCTCTAATTTTACCTCAGATGTTACACAAACAAACCCTGGTCAAGAAGAGAACGAGACAGAGGTTTGAAGAGAGTGACGAAGAGTGAATGCAGTCTTTAAAAAAGTATTAGCATCTGAGACCACTAGTGTTGTCTTTCGGTTAAAGTAGTAGACCACAGTGGAAGGAAGGTTATCAAATGCAAAGGGACAATTATTGTTAGGGGAAGTTGCAATGACAACCACAAAGACTTAAAAGTCATAATGTGATTCATTATGGTCCTTTGTAACCAAACACAAGATTATTTTTGTTTTCTGAAAAAAAAAAAAAATCAAGAATGTGTGTCGAGCATTAAACACCCTCATTTTACACATATTTTTTCATCTTTTCACCTATTTTCAATATCAATCATAGAAAACATCACATCCAACCACTGTACTTGTTAAATCAGTCAAGGTGCTTACAATTGAGGTCTCTGAGCGAGTCTATTCTACCTAATGTACACGACGACCATACAGTCCCGGCCCCAAAGACTAACGAAAACAGGACCCCGTGCTAACCAATCTGTAGACATGTCTAGGCCTTTGAATGAGACACCACCAAAAACTTAAGTGCAATGAACAATGTATTGAGAGAGTATTTTTGTACCAGTCGCTCACATTAGGGAAAACTACGCAGAAATTGAAAAGTGTTGGAACTAAATACTGTAGTGTGTTATTGTGTTCGACATCAAGCAGAAAAGAGAAGTAGGAACACAAACTTGATTTGAGTAGCAGCACGTAGCTCACGTGTGTGACATATAAACACGCCGTGCTGAAGACTGTTGACCCTGTGATAAGAAAAGAGACACATTAACTTAAAACATTTGAATGGTGGAAGGTCTTTGTTTGGGAACAGTGGCGGATGTGTTTGCTGAATGTTGCTTTAAGTATGAAGTTAAAAAAAAAAAAAGCTGCTATTTTATGTCCTGCCCTAAACCTTTTCAAACTTTCCCACTGAGGTGATGTGGCAGAGTCAGAAACAATCTTCAAATTCTTATCCCACCCAAGGTGTTGAGGATGCTAGAAAGTGTGTGAAGAAGGTTTTTGTAAGTTTATAGTTGGACTTGAAAATTAATTCACCCCAAGACATTTTTTAAAAATGCTTCTGGTGATGTACCTTGCATTTCTGTGTCTATTTTGCAGATTGGTGGTATATTTTTCTACTTCCAGTTAATACCTGGCCAAGGGTTGATTAAGGTAGATGAATCACAGCTCCAACAAATTTTAAACAGAATATTGTTTTTTTTTTTTAAATCTAATACGTCAATATAAACATCATTTTTTAATGTTTGCACTTTGCACCAGTTTAACAATCATGCAAGGTGAAATACATTATAGAAGACGGAGAGATATCAATTTGACTCCTGACCAAAATGCAATGCAGCCACAAGATCCATTAGATTTTCTTTTCTTTTCTTTTCTTTTTTTTTTTGTTGACTGGAAAAACCGAGGCTTTAATATTGATGTAACCGTTGTTATTGGTCTTCACACTTTTACAAAGAACCAACTACCGAATGCAACAAGCTTACGCCTGGTTTTCTGTGAGTTCTGGAAAGATTTCCTAAAAATTGTAAGTGATCACAAAGCAGGCTAGATGTTGATTTTGCAGGTTGAGTAAAAGTGGAGCTCTGCAAAATAAATGACAAAAAACAAATATGACAAAATAACTAATGAAATGCACTGAGCATCACAGAATGATGATATCTTCAAAAGAGTGGGGGGATTTCTTTTTTATCCAGAGGCATTCTCCTTTAAATTTAAGATGGTAATACATATATTACTGGGAAACCAGTGTTGACTAGTTATACTGCAATCTCATGTCTCAAATGAGGGATCACTTGGTAGACTTTAAATTATGGCAGAATGAACCTTTCAGACGCTTCAGCAGATTATTTTCATTTTAGGTTTAGCCAAGAACTTTTATCCAAAGTGACTTAAAGTGAGTGAACAGGCAGTGGGGTTCAGAGTCAGGACACACGACTACTGATGAACTACTGATGAACACAACCCTTGACCTCTCGGTTATGGGTTGGTCGTCTTCACTACTAGGCCAGCCTGCCAACAATGTTGGCCCAGGTAAAACTAAAACAAACAAAAAAAAAACAAAAAAAACAAAAAAAACAAAAAAGACTTCCTGTCACAAAAGCAGGAAACACAAACTCAGTCGGTCAGAAGACTGCCATTCCCTGTTCCCACGTTAACCCTTTGTCCCCCACAAACACACAAAATCCCCACAAATCTGCAATGCATAGACCTGAACACACAGACACACATGTTCACTCGATGGTGCAGATATACAGAACTAGTAAAGCCATTGCACACAGTTTGCTACTTCTGGTCCAGAAATGGTGTTAGAGTACAGTACTGACAGTCATGCGTTCACAACTGCAGGCCCCATTCTTACATCTTAATAAATGTGCCTTTTGATTTGAGTAATCAATAACTTATGATTTCTAAGTAACTCTGTATTAAGTACTATTTACTTTTTTGTTCATTGATTTCTGCCGATGTGCATATTTTCAAATGTACGTATTTATTAGTTTCAAAGTAATTAATGAGATATTACCTGTTTATTTATTTATTGAGATATTTATTCTGATTCTTTATTTTTTTGAGACAGGTTTTTATCTTCCGTGCTGTCTTACTTCTGACTTTGTGCCAATGTGCTGCTTTGAGGTGTTACATATCGTGGGTTTGTATCATTATTAAACCCTCACTCTATATTTTAAAATCAGTGTCTTCTTCTCTCTCACTCGTACATGTCATTAACTGACTGTGCCTTTTCCCAAACACTGCATCAAAACATCCACGAGGCTCACAAAGGAATCTGGAAAAACATTAAGCGTGTTCTTTTGTTAAGCAAAGGTTTACTATATTTCCAGCCTTTGAATAACACCATAATACGCTTAAATTTTGGAACAATTGTTTTGGGACTGGACTATCTTGGGACTATTTTGGGATTTTAGTTTTTACAAATGTGGATATCCCCTATTGGAACAGAACTATACAGAAGGTGACAGAAAATATATCTGGTTATCATCAGAGGGAAGTAACAGCACTTTAATTTAAAAGTTTCTCAAGTACAAAAGGAAGGAAATGTGTCACAAATGTTATGTAAAAAAAAAAGACGTTATTCCCTTAATTCAGTCTATCCTCGACAGAACAGACAAAAGTTGTGATTAGTTGTTGTCCTTTGGGTCCTGCGGTCAGTTAGTGGTCTGTTACTTGGCAGAGTACATGTGCTGCCGTTTATGTTTGAGGATCTCAGTTGGGGTGAGGGTCAAGTCTTCATTACAGACATCACAGTGATAAACTCTGGTGAGACTGGACACTGACGATGAGCCTGGCTTTTCATCTGCAGGCTCTGAAAACCACAACACATACCCTCAATTAGTCTCAAATTATTAATCTCTTTAACACTTATAGACACCAATTATCTGTCAGCTGCTGAGTATGTTAGCTTGTGCATTTGTTTAAGTAATCTAATACCAAAAAGATACTTCAAAATAGATAACATAAGGAGTTCCTAACCTTCTTCCGCCTGCTGCTGTTCTCCTGCTGGCCTGCAGGAGGCCTCGTGCTGCATGCGCTCCAGTGGAGTCAGAGGCATGTAGAGGTCACAGTTAGGACAGCTCCAGAAAGTGCGTAAACACTCACTGTAGAGGTCCTTAGAGTCCTAAAAATCATGCAGTGAAAACACAAGGATCGATGATACTTAATAATATGTGTGTAAGTCAACTCCAAATGACATATATTATTTTTAAGCACTTATTCTTTAAGCACGAGTAATATAAATACATATGTTTGAGTCATGATATAAATATATAGATAAGATATCTTTTTAGGGAATTAAATCTTTCTGTTGTATTTGGTTTCTAATTATTTGTAACCTTTGTTTATTCAGGTAAAGTATGTTGCCACGTGACACCCTATTTCACATACATGCATTACTACACTTCTTCATACATGGAAGCTGATCTGTTTAACAACTCTTCATCAAATTAAATTTAGTAGGATTTTTTAACAATGAGGAAAAACCAATAGGGACAATAAGGCCTACAATTATTTAGTATTTTATTTAATAAGTACATTGATTTATTGATATTTATATCAATGGACACAGATAAGCAGCAGAAAGTTGAAGGATGGATGGATTACATAAAAACTAATTAATTTAAGACTTTTTAATACCTTCTCAAGCCTTTTGTTGAGGAAAGTGAATTCACCCTGACTAATGTTGTCCATTAGTTCTGTTCTGTTCAGCTGTTGAGGCAACAAGCTTTAACCTCAGTTATGTGCATGTCACCACCTTTTCAACACCTTTACACTCGGACAGAAAAAACATTTTGATGATGTCTGTGTTCATCTGGAGGATGATGAGGTGACAAATAATGTGCAAAGGGACAATCCAGTGTTCAAGAGTTATAAATTGCTCTGTTTGTCATCTATGATGACTTCTGGATCCCCGGAATCAAA
Organism: Seriola lalandi dorsalis; assembly: GCF_002814215.2. Taxonomy (NCBI): domain Eukaryota; kingdom Metazoa; phylum Chordata; class Actinopteri; order Carangiformes; family Carangidae; genus Seriola; species Seriola lalandi. Next base: position 1,211,606 of record NW_019525113.1, read on the forward strand.
TAAATTCCACCTATGGGGTAAACATCCAGAAAAATCATGTTGATACTGGCACTTCTCACCTTTGAAAGACATGAAATTGCTGCCTTTAATTGATTGGTTTAACATTTGGTGATACAAATGGAATAATGACGATGAACTCTTATGCATATGTGAACTGGTACAGCTGACCCAAAGTTCCGCAAATAAATATAATGGAAATTTCATATCCAAACATGGAGACAAACTCACAGCCAGACAGTTGTAGGTGAAGGAGCTGCTGACACGCAGGCCTCCTTTAATGGGGTGCGGCTTGGCCTCGACTCCTGGAAACAGCGGGTTTAGACCTGAAGCTTTGCTGTCAGACAGCTCAGACTCAGACTGAGGGCCGATGTACAGGTTCTGGGTCTGGAAAGCTGTGAGTCGTCGCAGGCTGTAACTGACCTGGGAAGTAAGGTAAGAAGACAGTATACTGTATATAATGAGATTGTATAAAGATGAATGAAAATCTGAGTCACTGAGAATGTCTGGAAAACAAAAATGAACAATACAGACACAAGCAATGCATATTCACCAGTATGTGTATGAGCTACTTATTGTTTTTGGACAATATTATCCTGTAACCACCAGGTCAGAACTGCATCAGTACCTCAGTATAGAGCAGGAAGCGGACCAGACCTTCGCTCAGCTTCTCCATCACTCTGCGGGACACCCCCTGGACTGCTGGTCCTCCCACTGTGCTCTGTCCGAGCTGGGCCAGCAGGAGGCGCTCCCACTCAGCCCTGAGAGTAAGCGCTGTGGACAGCACCTTCAGGGCCTCCTCTGGCTCCCTCAGCTCCAGCTCCAGCCAGCTGTCCACCACCAGACGCGTACAGTCAGCATTACTGTCCACAGAGTTCGCTACCAGCAGCAGAGCCTGGTGAGGGCATGGAGGTACACACAAAATTAATAACAGTGCATCCTGTGTGACCTGACCAGAGCTGGGAGTTACAAATTAGAGCATGATAAACGAAAGGTATTTCCCTCAATGATGATGACACATTATATGGGTAGTTTTGTGACATAATATTGAAATATGTAAAATTGGGTCAAAATTGTACTAAAACAAAAAACAAACAAAAAAAAAAAAAAACATATTTGAAAATCTGATTATAAAAATAAAATCTGCAGTAGTATTTAAAGTGACTTCTGTACAGTTGACAGTTTTTTTATTTTACATTTTCTGCCCATTTCCTGAATTGAAAATTTAGGAAATGTAATTAAATGGCAGATTCTGAGCTGTTTCGCTGTCTGTGATTATCAGTTTAAACCAATTAATCCAGTATTTTGTGGTTAAAATTGTTATATAATTGATAACAATATCTGTGTAAAATACCCTTAAGATGGCAAAACAGTTTTTGAAATAGGAATCACTCACAATCACATATACTTTTTCTACTATATGTGCCTGAACTCAAGAAGAAAACTCAAATAATACTCTTATGCACAAAGGGCAGCACCTCTAATCCATACGTGTAATTAAAACAGTGTTACTTGGTCCCAGTATACCAATAATACTGCAGTGCAGGAACCAGTGTATTGATAATGGATAACAGGAGAGCCTACCCTGGATCATATGGGTTTATCATCAGATGAATTTAACATTATTAGGGCTAATCCAGGAAAAGAAAACATTCGGCAGTTTGTGGTGGCAACAGGAACATCCCACATCCCACTTGTACTAACTTGCAGCGCTGGAACCCGCACGCAGTTGGACAAATATGGCTTGTTGGTCTCCAACAGAGTGACGAAGGCTAGCAGCTGGTGTCTGCTGCTGTCCTTTCGATCAGGCCCTGCAGGCAGGAAACAGAGACAAAGAGGGAGAGACAGATGAGATATGATGAGAGGCACACACAATAAGAAGACTGAAAGGAACAAACACATGAAAAAAGAATTCATCGGTGGATCAGGAGGCAGGGGAATAGATGTTATGTGGAGAATTTGGAGTCAGTAGCAGTCAGTAACCGCAAACAAATGAAACCAACAAATGAAACCAACAAATGAAACCAACAAACGGTGGGCGCGGTTCTTCAAGTGCAGAACAACCAGGTATTAACTTAGTCTCTACCACATAAAGAAAAAATGTTTTGAGATATTGGCCTAAGATTTAAGAAACATCATCACGAATAAAACAAATCAGTGCAACAGATGTTGTCTTTTCTAGATTTAAAAGCTCTGCCTACATTGTGCTTTAAAATGATTTAGAAATCAAGTTTGAACCGCTGACTTCAAATGTCTCATCACGGTGGATTTCATTCAACATTTCCTGGATTAATCTCCCAATGTAACTCAAAGGTGTGTTTTGTTCTTATGAACAGTAAATCATGACTGTATTTTTTGCATGTGTCTGCCTCTCTCGTCATGCTCAGTCTCCTGATACTGCTCTCCATTTTCTTTTCCCTTGGGAGAAACTGGAAATAAGCCTTCTTGTGTTTTTTGTGTTTTACTTCTATCCAGATTCGGCTTTCACTGTAGAGTTATAACTTTCAAATAAAATCCATAAAACAGCCACACCAATGGAGTGAAAACAGATGACACAATTAACCTTGACAATAGGGTCATTTTAGGGTAATTTATTCATGAATGAAGTTTAAAGATTCTACATGTAGTACTTCTAAAGAAGGTGTTTTAGAGGTTTACCCATTTCTCTGCAGTCATCCTCAGGCACATGTAAGACCTCTGGGTCACTGGCAAACACACTGGTCGGATGAATCACCACTCCCTGCTTATTCTTTGTGTGAAACACCTGCACAATGTAAAATCACAAAGTAGAATGGTAAACAACTGCTTTACTGACACAGACCCCCCCCCCTCCTATTGTATCATTAAAACTAATAGAGGGAGTAGGTGCAGCAGGAGGCCTGACCTGCTCCGAGTCCTTGCGGGTGGAGTTGTGTTCATCGGGCAGTGCCAGCTGAGGGTAGAGGCCTCGGCAGAGCAGCAGCTTAAGCAAAGCCTGCTGGCGGGAGGACAGGTCCTGACTGATGGTGACCGCCTCCTGCAGCTCTGACATGTTGTGACGCAACTTGAACTTCACCTCCTGTCGCAGACCAAACAGCACCACAGACAGTGTAACCATCTCAAACATGCACAAAGACACAAACGTATCCTCGTCTGTAAAAATGACCTTGGCCTTGACACCATATGTGCGTCACTTTTCCACTTTATACAAAGATAATATTGTGATATAATGTTGCCAGAAACCACACAAGTTCCCCTCTAGGTCTTTCTGAAAACTGCTTAATTCAAATAATTAATTAATAATATTAATTAAAATATTAAGGATATGTGCATTCAGTATTTACTACACATGGTCCCAGCAGTTACTGTAGTTGTACATACCCTATATATCATATAATATTGCAATATAGAGTTTATATATGTTAATTTATTTGGGAGTGTTAAATGTTGCACGTGAGGTTCAGGGAAACCTTTTTTTCCACGTTACACCATTACTCTGAGTTCACCTGTAAATCCACGTTCTGTCCTGATCCCTCCTTGTCCTTCTTTCTTCTGGTCGTTTCCTCTGTGTCTGATCCCGAGGACAAGTCTCCGTCCTGGCCCTCGTCCAGCCTCAGGACTTTACGTCTGCTGCCCTCCTGCTGCTCGTGTTCTCTCTTCAGCTGATGCAGCTTCCTCCTCTCCGTTAGCCTCTCCCTGCGCTGTCCACGGTCACCACCAGAGGGAGCACTGTGCTCTGATTCCAGCAGGCCATGGCTCTTCAGCAACGCCTGTTAACCAGAGAGGAAGCTCATACTTGGAAATAATACCCACACCCACACATAAAAAACTCGTCAAACTTTTTTATTTTAATGTGTGAACTACTGTGTCAGTAGCCTGCCTTGAACTGTCTCCGTAGGTTGACCATCTCATACAGTCGCTGCTCCTCCAAGCCTCTCCTCCTGCACCACTTCCTCGAGCCACCACCTCTCTCTCCCTTCACCTGTTGAGCTCAAACACAAACTGTTTTAAGTACAGTGAAAACCATCATTTATTAGTGTGAAATCTGTTTATATTAAAAAGCCGCTGTCACATAATGTTTCTGTTACTGACTTCCACCCAGGCATTGAAGGTACTGAGCAGGGTAAAGGGGTCTCCCTGGTTGCTGTGCAGGGGCTGGCGGGCAGTGGCACAGTCTGGATTGTGCTGTGAGCTGCGCAGAAAAGGTGACTGCACGCTGAGGGCTGCTGCCACTGTCAACACGGGCTCCACAAGGTTAAACAAAGAGCCCAGTACCAGCATCTTCCCTGAATGAACACAAACATATACATTGACCTCAACCAGAAGAGGCCAAGCCCTACATGATGCTAAGGTGCCTTTTCATCGTATGCATTTTATTTAACCATTGTATTATTATTTAAAAGAACAGATGGAAAAACAAAACTAAAAAAACCGACAATCTGGTTTTGGTGGAGGGAATCTTACCTATGACCACATCCACAGGCAGCTGTGACAGCAACTTCCCGATAGAGGTCAGTTCACCAAGACTGTCCAGCGCCCCCTGCTCTTTTAGATAAGTTACTGCTGTCTGGATACTAGCAGCTGGAGGAGGATCAATGAAGACAAACGAAAGTGGATCTCCAAGACACATGCTCTTCATCTGCAGGAGCAAAACAGCATAAATAAATCTAGTGTTTAACTATGGAAGGGGAAGAATTCAAAAGAATTGCTCTCCTGGAGACCTGGAGAATGAGGGAGTCCAGAGCCACTCTGTGGATTTCAGGCACAGGATAAGGTGCGAAGGCGTCGTAGTCGGACTCAGCGTAGAGGCGGTAACACACTCCTGGACCTGTACGACCGGCTCGACCTTTCCTTTGCTCAGAACTGGCTCGGCTGATCCAGAACTCCTGTAGGCGTTGCATCTTTGCCTTAGGATCAAAACTCATCTCTTTTACCTTTCCTATGAAAGAACAAATAACAGAACAATTCAATGATATGGTTATTATTTTTTGGACCTTGTTTGCTATTTAAATTTCTTCAAAGATAAAGTTCAGCTTGACAAAACGGTATCTTTGAAACCTTTGTGATACTCATTAGATTTAAAATTGAATTTTGTGATTTTGAACAAGGCTAGGCTGCACAAAATTAGGTTTGTAAGGATGGACTCTTTAGGTAGCTATGAATGTACTACTAGTTCCATACCTGAGTCAACCACAAAACGCACCCCATCGATCGTAACTGAGGTCTCAGCAATATTGGTAGAGATGATGCACTTTCTCACCCCAGGAGGAGCAATATCAAACACCTGAGGAACAACACGGTAACAGAGAGTTAGAACAGATAAACTATAGCTAACATATCAGATTCAAACGTTATATCCAAACAAAGCTGACTGTGCCTTATCCTGCTGGGCCAATGAGAGCGTGCTGTGCAGCGGTAAGACTATCCAGCGATGTGTATGTGTGGCATAAATCTGACAGGCCTCCTGGATGGTGGAGATCTCTGCTACACCGCTAAGGAAGAGGAGCAGGTCGCCGCGCTCCTCAGGGGGGTAACGCTGATCGATGCCCTGCAGGATGCGCAGGTACGGTCTGGGATCCAGTTTCTCTGAACGTGATGGCTGCTCCTCAGGTGGAATGGGTTGGTATATCACCTTAGTACAGGGAACAGGGAAAGAAATATATATTTAATAACTTTCAAATTTAGTTTGCAGGTGGCAATTTAAAATTTGTGATTCGAGACCAACCACTAGACTACCAAGAATAATTTTAATTCAATTATTATTATTAAAAATAAAAAACCCTTTATTCTCAGATTTTTGACAGTAATGGATAGATGGTCTTTAGCCCTTTTTGGACCAAAACTAGTTGCTTTGAAAACAGATTTCTTCTGGTGAGATGCATATTTACATCTGTAATTACAGTGTGTCCTCTGCTTACCTGTATAGGAAACAGCCTGCCTGGTACCTGCAGCACAGGAGCGCTGCTGAAGTAGTCAGAGAATAGTTTGATGTTGATGGTGGCTGACATGAGGATGAGTCGCAGGTCTGGGCGTTCAGCCACCAGAGAGCGCAGGACCCCGAGAAGGAAGTCACAGTGGAGATGTCTCTCATGCACCTCATCAACAATCACCACCTGGTACTGAGCCAGCGTCCTGTCCTGCTGGATCTGTCGGAGCAGCAGCCCCTCAGTCAGGAACGAAAGCTTGGTGGCTGTGGTCCGGGTGGTCTCAAAGCGGATTTGGTACCCCACCTGAAAATAAGCATTGTGTTTTATGAGTTCTAATGCGGTTTCTTTTTTCAAATAAGTACTTATTGCATTGCTGCAAAAATAAGAAAATATATTTGACTAAATCTGCAATTCATGATTTTCATTTTCTACTACTTTATGTTTCTGTATTTTTTGATTAATTATTTAGACTATACAATGTTAATAAAGAGGGAAATAGCTTTCCACACATTACTACAGTTAAGGTAATACATTCATATTTCTCGCTTGGTTGCTTAATTAACATTAATTAACAAAAACAAATACATTTTCATTATAAAACAAAATTAACAGCATTTGTTTACATTTGTGATGCAAATGTTTAGTATTTTCACTTTATAATTGACTGAAAATAATCAGTTGGCAGCAGTGCAACTGAATACTTTTTGGTCACTCAATCAGTCAAATGCTGCTGGACTTGAAGATGTTTCACAATTCATCCAAGAAGCTTCATTAGTTCTACTGACTAATTGTGAATCCTATGGAGGAGAAAACACCTGAGCCTCCCACCAGATGAACAGATGAACAGATGAACAGATGAAGTTGGTTAAATGACAGATCTCCCACAATTCCAGTTGCCTCTGACTGAGTGCTTCTAGATATTTTATGTGCTGGGTGGATGAATGTTCATGGACAAGTCAACAAATTGCTTTTAAAACTGTGCTTGACAAGTCTATGATATGGTTTGATAAAAATCTACATCTGATGACAAACCTTTGAGCCATACTGATTGAGACTCTCGAAGCTGACCCTCTTTGCAAGGGATATACAGGCAATACGCCGAGGCTGAGTGCAGGCTATGTTGTTGAAGCCAGATGACAGAAGATACTGAGGCACTTGGGTGGATTTCCCACAGCCTGTGTCCCCTGCCACCACGACCACAGGGTGACTTCGCACCAGCTCCACTATCCTGTCCCGGTACTGGAAGATGGGTAGGTTCTTTTGCTCCCGGCGAAGCTTGGCCAGCTTTCCAAAGCTCTGTCTCTGGCTGAAGTCCAGGAAGTGCAGGAGAGCCAGACGGCAGTCTGAGATCTCCTGATTGCCTGGCCCTGAGGATCTCTGCCTGCTTCTGTGATCTGACTTTCCCAGGCGCTCCTCGACGTCCCTGGTGCACACAGATACATTAATCCGGTAGCGAGCATCATACTCTTTAGGAAGGCCAAGATCTACCTTTCCAGTCTTTGCTCTGTCCTTCCCTTCTTCTTTGTCCTCTTTTCGTCTGTCTCCCCCTGACCCAGACATGTCCCTCTTTGTTTTAAACCTCTGGAAGCGTTCAAAGAAAGCCCAGAACTCTTTGTGCTCCGGGCTGCCCACCTGTATGTAGTCATGCTGGCGGAAAAAGATCTCGTCCATGTGAGCACGGCACTGCGGGCTGTCCCAGTCCCAGCTCCGGTCTCCTCTCCTCCTGTGTGAATCCATATTTACTGGGAGTTAATCGCTTCCTTTGACACCAAACAGGATTCAGGTTCACTCGCTGCTAATGGTTGGAACCATCATGTTTACGGCTTTAGAAACGGGCAGCAGCTTCATTAACCTGATTGATACTTCTGAATAAGACAAACTACAGACCTCCATTCATACCGGAGCGTGATGTTTTGTATTCATATGTCTGAGACAGGCCGAGGACAAGTCCTTAACATTGTTCCAGGCGGTAACAGCTGAGGTCACTGGACAATAACATGTTAAAACTGTTGGACAAGACAAATACAGCTCCAACTGCTGCGGAGACCAGGGGAACAATAATACAGTGGGACCGTTCCCGGTCCGTTCTTTGAAATCTTCCGAGTAGAATCATATTTATTCCGAGGTGAATCTCTCAAATTCAAATTTAAAGAGACTTTATTGACATGACCGTTGTCAAACGCCACATTATCGCAGCACACTGCACGATACAAGGCAGTATCAATACGGAAAATTACATTTAAAGATATGAACAACAAAACATATTAATTCTACAATTCAACAATATTTTACAAAAAGGAAGGAAGTTCAACACAACTGCAGGCGTAACGCTGTGAGAGAAAAAAAATAAAAATTGATTAAAGGTGTGATCGATGAAGTTACTATCTGACTTCAGAGGCAAAAAAACTGCTCTCCCGTCATGATGGACCCCGGTGCTCCCGCACACTCTGTGATAAAGAAATACGTGTGTGCACGTCCATTGCAAATTGATCTGTCCCCTATAATTTATTTGTTTACAACCCAAGAATGAAGAAATAAGTGATAGTGGCCTCCTTGATTTCACCTCAGTTTACCAGTTCTTTGAGCACTTCATTGATACTGTATTTTTTTTTCTTCAATATTTAATTATTTTTAATTAATTATTCCCCATTATTATCTGTTTTTCAGAAAGAAACACTTAAACGTTGCTGTAGTATTGTTTACAGTTGAAAAATGGTGCAAAGCACATATTGTATACGTGCAAATCCTTTTCCCGAAGTTGCTCGCATTTTAGAACTGTTGCATTTTAAATAAATGGTGCACATGCTGTTAAAAGTGAAAGCAGCCACCACAACCACCCACCCCGAATATATGTGAGAGCAGCAGGTGGAGCAATGGGACCCTTCAATAATACCAATCACAGCAGCTCCTCTAATCAATAACAGACAGGTTAATGAGCCGAGACTTGAGTAGGAAACTTTCCTCTAAAAGTTAAATATTAGCGGATCCCCGCCCACATATGAATAAGCTGTCAGGACTAACCTACCAACTACACAACTAACCAACTATTCCTGTGGTCCATTTTAAAACAACACAGTACCATCAACACTGCACTGACACTGAGGCACGTGCAATGGGCCAACAACATACAATTGCAGGGGCAATTTTCATCTTTGAAGAAAATAAAATCACATCAAAACCAAAATATGATATAGATATGACTGACATTGTCTGACCAAATTGTTTTTTATCAGAACCTTTTCAGTGGTTATATTTAATTTCCTGCACAAGTTCCAGAATGTGAAACTGTTACTGTCAAAACATTTGTCTGCCTTTCTAAAAGCAACAACACTTGAGTTTAATACTTGTTTGTATCTTAACATCAGCTCCTGATAAACATCTAAAAGCGACAACAGTTTAACTTCTACTGATCGTCTTTTTTCTGGTAAGTGCTTTTGACCTTGTATTCTCTTGTTTTTTCTGTAAAGGTTAAACTGACGACCATGGTCGATGTTAGGTTAAGTAAGGTAACACTAGCTATGACTACTATTACTACTACTACTACTACTACTACTACTTTGGCCTCCTCTGTTTTGGTTAAAACTAGTCAATCCTCTAACCTAGCATCACAGAATAAGAGGGGTTCAAATCAGCATAAAGCGATCACAATGTAAACACGTCTCCAGTGATCCTACAGCTGAAATTCCCCGGTCATAGATTTGGTGAAACACCTGACTACACAGATGAACGTTAACGTGACCGCGGTGTGGAGTCCAATGTTGACCAGATGAACTTGACTGAAGAATATGGAGTATAGAAAATGGCAAGGACCTCATTGTATTAATATATATTTTTAAACATTCAATAATATTTTTCCATGCAAATTGTAGAGTGTATTTACTTTCAAATGTTTACCTGACTTCAACACAAGTCTGTTATGTTTTAAACAGCTAGCAAACTTATGTTAGCTCGGTAGCTAGTCACAGCTAAAGTTATCATTTAGCTAACTGACAGGTGTCGTTAACCTTAACAACCTTTTATACGTGGAAAGCAATTTTAGCCGAGTGTGTGGGGTCTTATTTTTGTATAGCAGCCTGGAGACGCCTCATGTTTTTCTTTAACAAGCTAACATAGCAAAGGCTAACATTACCAGCTAGTTTACAGCAGGGGTAAAACCGCCTAATATGCTTTAAGTAGCTCTTTCAGCTACAAAACAGCTACAAAACTCGGGACTAACGTGTAACCTAACGTTAGCGTTAGCCGAGCTAATAATGTGTTTCCCTGTGAAAACGACAAGAAATGTCACTGGAAAATAATGGAACAAGTACTTTTTACTCCACTTTATTTATTCGAGAGCTAGTTTTAGGTACTAAAAATATTCAATGCTTTTATAAAACATGATGGATGCACTGTTACTGATTATACAAGACATGAAATAGTTAAAGTTAGTTCCACCTTAGCAGGTAACCGTAACATGATACTTACTCATTAATGCGTGCTTAAATATCTAATATTTCTGTATTATAAATATTTCTGCTTATAATCTTTATGTAATTTTACTCCTCTGACATGTTCAATGCAGTTAAAATTATTTTTATATTGCAGCTTTGTTACTTTTATTCAAGCTATGGATCTGATTACTTCTACATGTCAGTAAATAAATACATTAATGAAATAATATAAATATACCCAGTGGTGTCTCATCATGCAGACTGTTATTTGAAACTTGTGGTTCCCATAGGTTCCCATATTTCCCACATTTTAGGGACAAAACAGCAACATGTCTTTGCAGGAAAACATCCCAGTTACTTAACAATAATCCACCACTTGTCTCTTAATACTGCATGTTATTTTATCTTTGCCCTTTTCATTCTTTTTGTCCTCCCTCCAGACTGTCTGCTTGAACCTCATCATGGCTCTCCATGAGGGAGAGAGGGGGAGGCAGCGGGAGGTGACGTTCCCTTTACAAGAGGAAAGGGAAGTTTGTATCCACATGGAGGGAGAGCAGCTACCCTACCCGGACCTGGCCCCAGTGGTTGCCTTCTGCCTGAAACAAACCACAAGACCCAGGAAGTGGTGTCTGAAAATTACTTACAGCCCATATCCTTTCTTACTGCTGTGAGTTTAACCTTGTCTAACACCTGTTAAAATTAAATATGTGTATTAATAATAGCATTATCTCTAAACTAGGTATCATACCACAGTGAATATTTATCAGTGTATCCTTTAGGATTTAAAACATGTAGACTTTCCCCCCATGAATTTTAAATGTGTCTTTTTCTCATCAATGTGGCTGTCACATATTAAAATATCATTATATTGTATTAATTTGGCTATTATTAGTCCCATTAGCTGCTTATACTGTGTAATCCACTATCTTCTCCTGATGTATTACATGATTGAATCAATATGCTGTCATCCTGTGACCTTTGACCTTAACCACTTCCTCCACATGGCTGGATTATGCTTCCATACTGGTCCTCCTGCTCAACTGTGTGTTTCTGGGCATGTACAACCCCTGCGAGGAGAGGGGCTTCAACATGCAGGTCAGTGTGAGCCCCCACTCTCTTGTAAGTGACACTGGCTGTGACATGTACAGTTACTGTGTCATGAAGACCTAGATGGAACAACAGTTTAATTTCTCGTCCAACACAGTGAAATTGTTTACATCAATGTCTGTTATTGAGGTGTGGCCAGAAAACCTTTGCTGGAATGTGAATCTCTCATTGGATATGTGGTATACACTACTGTTGTATGTTTAAAACAGATTGTATTTTTAATTTGAAGACTAGACTTAAAGTTCAGGCTTGGCTGGCTTGGTTGCATGTAAAATACTTGTTTTATATCAGGGAATATTTTCATATTCTGCTTTCAGATTATAATGTGTGGATTTAACTCTAACTTGCCTCATGTGTTTCAGTGCAATCTTAATTCTTGGCTTCAGAACATGGTCATTTGAAATTCAAAATGTCCATCTGTATTGACGAGTAAACACAACCTTTCCCACTAAATGCGTGTTAGAATCAATATATTTGTCTCTGTTGTATGTTTAACTCGTATACATCTTTTTATCATTTGTCACCAGGTAGCACTGGATCTTTTCAGTTTTGTCTACTTCTCAATGGAACTGGTCATCAAGGTGGCAGCCCTAGGACTCTCTGGCTACAATGGAAGTTACCTTAGCAACAACTGGAACAAGTTTGATGTCTTCATCTACTTTGGAGAGTGAGTATCCCACAAATCTCTTGTCTCTGCTTTGGCTTTTGTATGCAGGTAGACAACAGCAGTCGCCTTAGGAATACATCATATTAATATCTCAGTGTGTCACAGCAGGTCCCACCTTTGTCTCCAAGTCTTTTACTATATTTTAGAGTAAGCATCCTACACAAAAAAGGTTTTTTAAACCACAAGACACATGGCTGTTTTTTATGACTTCATATTCACGATTAAAATGTGTGTATATTTTTTATTTTCGTAATTTAAAGAACACAAAGTAAAACTCTTCCTCTCTGTCTGCAACTATCCCTCCAGGTTGCTGGATTATCTTCTGGCTTCCCAAGGCATCAAGATACATGTCCGTCATGCGCTCAGGCTGATGCGACTCGTAGGCAGAGTCCCAAGTAAGTGGTGTTTGATGAGAACACAATTTTCATTCTCCTCAGCGGTCCTCAAAACGTGTTGCCCATGGTTTTCATTCCCACCGTCCGACCTGTGCAGTGGCTGAGAGATCATTTAAAATGGGCTAGGGTTAAATGCTCAAATGTATTTAGTTTTAAGTTATTTTTCCAATAAATTTATGAGCATTTTATTCTTGATTCATTATATAAAGTATCACCGATTATAGTGCTTTAACATTAATCAGCACTGCTTCTACTACCACTGGCTTAGTTACAATAAATGACAAAATAATACTAATAAAACAACGTCAAACCTTCAATCTGTTTCCTCACTTGAGATGCTGATGGTGCAGCGTCAACAGCGCTACACCTATGTTTAAACCTAATGTAATAACATGTCCATGATATAAATGAACTGGATGTGGATATCATGTGTACAAACTTTATATATGGAGCATGCATACTCTATGCCTGTGTATGTATGTATTGAACTATATTGTATTGTATTGTATGCATTAGAAGTTGCTCTTAATCACCATAAATTAGTTTTAAATGCAGACAAATCTCAATTTAAGCTTTTCTCCAGAGCCAGAAATATTGATTCAGATAATCTCATCATCACCACTAAAAGTGACGCCATTATTCAAAGAGTCATGCTGTACAAATATCTTGGCATTTGGATTGATGAGAAGTTATCCTTTAAGAATCATGTATCAAATCTGGTGAGTAAATCCAGGCAAAGATTGGCTTCCTGCTTCCTGTTGCATTGCAGAAAAACCTGTTGTTGAGGCAACTTTTTTTAATCAGTTTTAATACAGGCTTCGGCTGGTACTTTAAAGCTCCTTGATGCAGTCTACCAGTCTGCTCACAGGTCTTCTCTCTTTGAGAGGCCAGATTTGCATGTGTATTTGTTTATTTACGAAGCTCTTCTTGAAAAACTGGCTTCATATCTATCTAACATCCATGTTAGTTTGGTCCACTGGACCACATTGGACCAGGACTAATGACTAGCTTACGCTCCATGTCCCTTGAGTTCATACTGAGCTTGGAAGATCTGCTTTTGGCTTCTTTGCACCTTCCACCTGAACTGTCTAACAAAGCACTTTAAAAACAAATCTGTTGGTACCTCTTGGTCATTTTAGATTCTTAATCTCTAACCTTTTAATTTCAGTTTGTACCTGTTTTAATTGATTTTTGTGGTGGCATTATTTGTGAATTGTATTTATATGTTTGTTTTAATTGATGTTTTTTTTAACTATATATCTCAATATATATACAGTATATATATATATATATTGTATATTTATATTTATACAGTATATATTCTGACAATATGTCAGAATAATCACCTCTGATGGAGTCGTCTCCCTGTCCTGTGCAGGTATGCAAGATATGGTGATGATACTCTTGGACACCTTGCCGATGCTTGTGAACGTTCTCGTCCTCTACATGTTTGTCATGTTCATCTTTGCCATTGTGGGAGTTCAGCTGTGGGCGGGGAAACTGCGCAACCGCTGCTTCCTTGGAGTCGACATCCCAGAGTAAGAAAACTGCAGTTTTTTTTACTGCGGTAAAAATTGCTTGAAAATTGCTTGAATCTATCATCTTAATTTTCACCAATGAATATTCTGTCAATGGACTAATTGATTAATTTGCCTATAGTTTCAGCTATTAATTGCATTTGAGTATGTTGTGACTGACTTCTTCAAGACCTCAATTATAGGAACATATTTAACACAATAATGTGATGTTAGTCAGATATCTTTCTGCTTTTAATGTGTAAAGAATGCTGAGCAAGACACTAACTCACATTTCTGTGGATAAGAGCATCAATTAAATGCTGAAAATACCATGTAGTATAAGGCAGTTGTAGGATATCAGTTAATATATTAAAACTACATTTAATAACAAATACTACATCTTGTTTTAGCGCACTGACATGATTAAAATTCACACCATAAGTTTGTTTGGTGTTATGTCGGTGGTGTTATTTCTGGTGATGATGACAACAGGAGTTGTTGAAATGTTGGAGTGTCATATAAAATAGATGGGACGTCCGACCCCAGGGCAGCAGGGGGACTAGTATTAAAAACTGAGGTAATTTGAGGACAGCAGGAGTAATGACTGTGGTCCAGAGTTGTTGTGGAATGGATTAGTGTCACTAATACGATCCACTGTAATTTGGCTCAGTACAAAAAGACACTGTAACAGGCTCATGTGAAGTGTGAAGGCTACGTAATGACGTATTCAGTGCAGCTGTGTGTATAAGCTGTTATTCTTTCTCTGTCCAGAAACTCCAGCGGGTGGTTAAATCCATACTATGTGTCCAAGTATGATGAAAGGAGCCCGTTCATTTGTTCGTATGACCACAGCAACGGGATGCGCCGCTGCCATGACGTGCCGCCTTACATCCGGGATGAGGAAACCTGTTCGTTGGCTGTTCCCAACCACAGTTCAGCTGCAAACAAGTTCTTAGTCCCTGGGGCCGCGGCTAACGCCTGTGTGAACTGGAACTCATACTATAACATCTGTCGCGCCGGGGACCACAACCCCAACATGGGAGTCACCAGTTTCGATAACATCGGCCACGCCTTGATCGTCTTATTCCAGGTAAGAGCATGTGCAGAAATAGATGT
>NW_019525113.1:1226760-1227526 GCF_002814215.2 Seriola lalandi dorsalis
TATATATATATATATTGTATATATATATTTATACAGTATATATTCTGACAATATGTCAGAATAATCACCTCTGATGGAGTCGTCTCCCTGTCCTGTGCAGGTATGCAAGATATGGTGATGATACTCTTGGACACCTTGCCGATGCTTGTGAACGTTCTCGTCCTCTACATGTTTGTCATGTTCATCTTTGCCATTGTGGGAGTTCAGCTGTGGGCGGGGCAACTGCGCAACCGCTGCTTCCTTGGAGTCGACATCCCAGAGTAAGAAAACTGCAGTTTTTTTTACTGTTATTAATTGCATTTGTGTATTTTGTGACTGACTTCTTCAAGACCTCAATTATAGGAAAATATTTATCACAATAATGTGATGTTAGTCAGATACCTTTCTGCTTTTAATGTGTAAAGAATGCTGAGCAAGACACTAACTCACATTTCTGTGGATAAGAGCATCAATTAAATGCTCAAAATAACATGTAGTATAAGGCAGTTGTAGGATATCAGTAAATATATTAAAACTACATTTAATAACAAATACTACATCTTGTTTTAGAGCATTAGGTTGTGGTATGTCTTCATATCTATCTATCTATCTATCTATCTATCTATCTATCTATCTATCAATCAGACTTTATTTGTATAGCACTTTTCATACAAACAGTAACAGAATAGGAGCAGTAAAAATCATCACATCAAACACACACACACACACACACACACACACACACACACACACACACACACACACACACACACAGGCACAGAGACCC
>NW_019525113.1:1227546-1228680 GCF_002814215.2 Seriola lalandi dorsalis
AATGAAACTAAGTGTTCACACTGATCCTACCATGCTACAGATTTTTTTTTAAATAACTCAGCTTGTTTGGATTAGAAAAAAATGTCTCTCTTGTAGATTCAAATGTTATGCTGTGCTCAATAACAAACAAGTTTATACAATATATACAATATGAAACCTGCCAGGTAGTCGTGGTTACATAAAAAAACATACTGAGAACTAAAGCCCTAATTGAAGTATTGGTAAATGACGTATAAAAACGTATTGTGTTGCTGTCATTGTTATTGTTTGAGCTGCAGTTCTACTAAAACCTTTATTTAAAGCTCTAAGTGTGGTGTGAGCTGCGTTTATCCTGTATTTTGATGCGTTTGGAGAGAGTTAGAAAATGCATGAGAGAGGGCATGAAAAAGAGAAGAAGAAGAAGAAGCAGGAGAAAATGGTTAGTTTTGATTGAAGGAACACAAACAACAAGAAAAACAAACTTTCCCAAAGACTTACTCCAAGAAATCAGCCACTAAATCATACGGTTCCAAACTTTTTTATCTCCCTGTCATCATTTTTCTGTTGAGGCGAGTCATATTCATTATGTGCTCATGTTGCTGGTGCAGTGTCCCTAAATATCTTTACTTTCTCAACCAGATGAGCTCCTTCATCATTATGAACGTGTGCGCGGTCGTCATCGCCACGCAGTTCTCTGAGAGCATGACGCGGCAGAAGAAAGAGCAGCGAGCCAACCCTGCCGTGCAGCTGTGTCTCCAGTTCCTCCGCTGGCTGTGGACCATCGCCTGCAGCTGTATCAGGTAAGATAGTGTAAAGGTTGTATCTGCAACTAAGACAAGTGCAGGTCAGATTTGTAGTCTGGATGTGATATCTGGTGGTATAATTTTGTACCCTAACCCTCAAGCACAATATGTGCAGTGCAATGTTTTCCTCTGGTGTCGGTTTAACGGTACTTCTAGTTTCAGGCAAAGAAATGAACATTAACCCAAGTTTAAAATCAAACATGCCTTTAGATTGTCTCTGATCCTATGGGGACTGTTGTCAATAAATAACACGTCCTGTCTTTCAACCGACAGACGCCGTAACAGGGTGCAGCCCGTATGCAGCAGGAGTGAGACCGGTGGCATACTGGTGAGACTAGTCAACAGCTTCTTT
>NW_019525113.1:1228700-1229048 GCF_002814215.2 Seriola lalandi dorsalis
ATGTTGAATAAATTCAGTGACAACAATGAAACTAAGTGTTCACACTGATCCTACCATGCTACAGATTTTTTTTTAAATAACTCAGCTTGTTTGGATTGGAAAAAAATGTCTCTCTTGTAGATTCAAATGTTATGCTGTGCTCAATAACAAACAAGTTTATACAATATATACAATATGAAACCTGCCAGGTAGTCGTGGTTACATAAAAAAACATACTGAGAACTAAAGCCCTAATTGAAGTATTGGTAAATGACGTATAAAAACGTATTGTGTTGCTCTCATTGTTATTGTTTGAGCTGCAGTTCTACTAAAACCTTTATTTAAAGCTCTAAGTGTGGTGTGAGCTGC
>NW_019525113.1:1229068-1230368 GCF_002814215.2 Seriola lalandi dorsalis
GGAGCCCGTTCATTTGTTCGTATGACCACAGCAACGGGATGCGCCGCTGCCATGACGTGCCGCCTTACATCCGGGATGAGGAAACCTGTTCGTTGGCTGTTCCCAACCACAGTTCAGCTGCAAACAAGTTCTTAGTCCCTGGGGCCGCGGCTAACGCCTGTGTGAACTGGAACTCATACTATAACATCTGTCGCGCCGGGGACCACAACCCCAACATGGGAGTCACCAGTTTCGATAACATCGGCCACGCCTTGATCGTCTTATTCCAGGTAAGAGCATGTGCAGAAATAGATGTAGATGTTGGATTTAAAATTGAAGCTGTACTTTGACAGTTTATGTCAGTGACGGGGGTAACAGTCAGTGATGGGGGTAACAGTCAGTAATGGGGGTAACAGTCAGTAATGGGGGTAACAATGATTGGGGTAACAGTCAGTGACGGGGGTAACAGTCAGTGACGGGGGTAACAGTCAGTGACGGGGGTAACAGTCAGTAATGGGGGTAACAGTCAGTAATGGGGGTAACAATGATTGGGGTAACAGTCAGTGACGGGGGTAACAGTCAGTGACGGGGGTAACAGTCATTGATGAGGGTAACAGTCAGTGATGAGGGTAACAGTCTGAATTTAGAGAAGGCAGGCATCATGTGAGGATGTGGTCCTCTGTCATCTTCTATCATCTCTCTCTGCGTTATCATCATAGGTGAGTCTATCTTTCCTCTGGCACCTGTCATCACTCTTTAGGACATACTGCAGTATTGAAGTTTTTATTCACTGTTTAGTTGTTGACCATGTCACGTTCTGTCTCCCTCCTCCTGCAGGTTGTCACACTGGAAGGTTGGACAGACATCTTGTTTTTTGTCATGGATGCTCATTCCTTCTGGAGCTTCATCTTCTTCATGCTCGTCACCATTGTAAGTAGCAACTTGTCTTAGTTTTTGTTGGTGAACAACATTAGTGTTTGACCATGTTCCTAAGTCTCCAACCACAACCTGATAAAATAAACTGGTAAACTTTGGCTGTAGAAAGCTCTGGTCAACATAACTGTGGCAGACATGTTGTTGTTCTGGAAACGATGTTGAATAAATTCAGTGACAACAATGAAACTAAGTGTTCACACTGATCCTACCATGCTACAGATTTTTTTTTAAATAACTCAGCTTGTTTGGATTAGAAAAAAATGTCTCTCTTGTAGATTCAAAT
Source organism: Seriola lalandi dorsalis (assembly GCF_002814215.2). Taxonomy (NCBI): domain Eukaryota; kingdom Metazoa; phylum Chordata; class Actinopteri; order Carangiformes; family Carangidae; genus Seriola; species Seriola lalandi. The sequence goes on from NW_019525113.1 coordinate 1,230,267, forward strand.
GTTATGCTGTGCTCAATAACAAACAAGTTTATACAATATATACAATATGAAACCTGCCAGGTAGTCGTGGTTACATAAAAAAACATACTGAGAACTAAAGCC
>NW_019525113.1:1230388-1237888 GCF_002814215.2 Seriola lalandi dorsalis
TGGTATAATTTTGTACCCTAACCCTCAAGCACAATATGTGCAGTGCAATGTTTTTCTCTGGTGTCGGTTTAACGGTACTTCTAGTTTCAGGCAGAGAAATGAACATTAACCCAAGTTTAAAATCAAACATGCCTTTAGATTGTCTCTGATCCTATGGGGACTGTTGTCAATAAATAACACGTCCTGTCTTTCAACCGACAGACGCCGTAACAGGGTGCAGCCCGTATGCAGCAGGAGTGAGACCGGTGGCATACTGGTGAGACTAGTCAACAGCTTCTTTGTTTTTTGTTTGGCAGAAACCACCATCAGCAGCAGCAGCGCCTTTGGCTCACTAACTGACTCCCCCTGTCTTCCAGAAACATACCTGGGAGCCATTGAGGAGAAAACTTCTGAGGTTGATCAACAGCAAACTCTTTGACCGGGTGATCATGTTAGCCGTCTTCTTCAGTATTCTCGCCATGGCCATAGAACACCACGGGCAGGTGAGGAGCAAAGTGCTGCTGCCTCATTCACAACGTAAAGGGAATAGTAAACTGAGGAGTTCACTGCTCTGTGTTTCTGTTTTTTCCTTCTTGCTTATTTTGTATTGATTGTTTATGTTCTCACGCCTCCCTATTCCCTCTCTGCATTTCCACGTTCTCGTGCGACCTGTTGCTCCCTCTCTCTCTTGCTCTCCCTCTCTCTCTTGCTCCAGCCTAAGCAGGTGGCAGAGATGCTACGGATCAGTAACAACATCTTCACTCTCGTGTTTGTTTTGGAGCTGATCGTAAAGCTGCTGGTCCTCAAGGGGGCCTACTTCAAGGACCAAAACAACATTTTTGATTTTGCCATTGTTGTCATCAGGTAGTATGATCCTAAATTAAACCCATGGATACAGTATTTAAGAGAGCATATTAAAATGTGTTTGTTTTCTTTGGGTTTCAGCTTGTGGGAGACATTTGCCAAAGCTGATGGCAGGTTGTCCGTCCTGCGTGCTTTTCGTATGCTGCGGTTTGTGCGGCTGCTTCACTTCCTGCCTTACCTGAAGAGACAGCTGCTCGTGCTGAAGGCGACCATGAAGGAGGCAGCTCTGCTCTGCCAGCTGCTGCTGTTTTTCACCATCATTTTCAGGCACGTGCACCAAATCCTTCCTCCCCATGTGTCTGTTTGTGGATATCTGTCCCTTTACAATGCTGTTCTAATGCTATAATAATCACCACATTTGAGTGATTGTGTCTGGTTTCTGTGCAGTGTGATAGGCATGTGCCTGTTTGGTGGCAAATTTGCCTTCGAGACCCAGAGCGGAAGCACCATCAAAGACCGGATGAATTTTGACTCCCTACTGTGGTCCATGGTCACTGTGTTTCAGGTCAGTTTTTGAGGTCCTAATCCGTGCCATCATCGTTGTATTCCATCATTATGCTATTTGTGCATGAATCTGTCTGTCTTTTTCTTGATTCTTTGGTTAAATCTATCAATGTAGATCCTGACTGAGGAGGACTGGAATCTGGTGCTGTACAATGCCGTGGCTGCCACCTCCCAGTGGACCTTCTTCTACTTTTTCGCCATCATCTTGGTCGGAAAACACGTTCTCCTCAACGTTCTCATGGGCGTAGTCGTCCAGAGCTTCCAGGCCATAGTGAGGACCTCTGTTGTACTTTTCTCCAAGAGCTCGATGTTTTATAATTTACACACACAACGTGTCTTTGAGGAACGCACACTCAAACACTTGTATACACACCTATGCTGAAGTCTATTTGTTTTAGCACTCCTCAGATTCTGATGACGAAGACTCCATCAGCTCCACTTCATCCAGCCAGACTTCTGAGAGCGAATCTTCACTGAGTGAAAACCACGAGACAAATGTTAGTTCCTCAGAGTCACAGCTTCCTTGTTCTGGTTTCAGAATCTAGTGAGAGGTCTCTGAGATAGTGATCAATCTGTTTACCTCCACTTCATGTTGTTCCAGGGTTCCTCTAGACCCGATGAAGACTGCCCTCTCCCTCCATGTGGATCCGGCAGCCCCACTGTGATCAGCTCTGCACCTACAGATACCAACGACCACGACGTGAGTTCCTAAGAGCAAGAGTTTGGGATTTCATAAGGTTTTACACACAATGATGCAGCAGCAAGAAACGTGATCAAAGCTGATTTTGGATTTTACAAAAAAATGACTTTGCCTTTATTCTGAGCAACATTTTGCTGGTGCACCACACTGACAGATGTCTAACTGTTCACCTCTGCAGACGTCTTTGAGCTGGATCCGGAGAGTGCTGCGCTGGTGCAGACAGCATGAGGACTGGTCCTTCTTCCTGTTCTCTCCACAGAACAGGTAAGTCTCAGGACTTCACACATAAAACTTAGTAAGGAGCTGGTGCAGCCAGAGAAAAAAGCCTCAGAAGGTGTTAAAGTCTTACATCTCATTAACAATGGTCTTGAATATTTTTTCTTGCTTTTTCTTTTTTGATTTTAGCTACAACTTAGCCAAATTATTATTTTTCAATCTTTTTACTAATATTCTGACATTTATGCGGGTGAATGAATTTTTATACATTTATATCATTGAGACTTGCTGTTATATCCTGTTATTTCTTCATACTTTGGCTGACAGGATGGTGATACTGAAAACCTGTCATATGATAGACAGCTTTAGGCAATCGGTGCAAAATCTCATGATCTTCAGGATGATCAATCAGAAATAATTTAATATTTTCTAATCTTTTATTTCACTGTGTCTTTCATTTTCTTGCTCTTCCTCTCATGTTGTCACTGTTGCTGCTTGTGTGTGTTTGTGTTCAGGTTCCGTATCTTCTGCCAACGTGTGATCTCTCACCCGATATTCGACTATGTGATCCTGCTCTTCATCCTACTGAGCTGCGTCACCCTTGCTATAGAGAGGCCTGGAATCAACCCGACGAGCAGGGTGAGACACACGTGTGACCTGCAGTCACCGTCAGCAAACGCACACACACATGCCCATCCACTCAGACACATACATAGTACAACAAATACAGACGCATGCACACACACACACAGCATGTGCGATCACAGTACACTCATACTACATGAAATGTGTGAGTTTACATGGAAAATACGAGTTTGATGACGCACAATACCAAACACACACAGGTTAAGATGAATCTCACTCTGCCCTTCAGGAGCGACAGATCCTGAAATTGTCCAATTACGTTTTCTCTGCCGTCTTCCTGGTCGAGATGCTTTTCAAGGTAAACACCACTTTTGTTTTTTTAACTGCAGAGGTCTATGATGAGTGTGAAATGACATTCATATTATACTTCCTGATGTTGAGATCAGTTTGGACGAGGTTTATAATTTTAGATCATCTTTAAACAGATTTTGTAGCTCAGATTTCCAGCTGATTCTAAGAAAAACATTTTTCATAATATTTTAATTTTGCATTGATGAGTTGTTGCTCTCACACCAGATTGTAGCTCTGGGTTTGGTGTATGGGAAGGACAGCTACTGCCGGTCCTCCTGGAATGACGTGGATGGTTTATTGGTGATTCTGTCTTTTGTCGACATCATCGTCTCTCTGGCCAGCAGGAGCAAAAACAACAGTCTGGGCTTCCTCAAAGTTTTACGTCTGCTGCGAACGCTCCGCCCTCTGAGGTACCTCCTTTATTTGTGTGTAGCTTCATGATCTGTGTGTGTGTGTGTGTGTGTGTGTGTGTGTGTGTGTGTGTCTGTGTGTGTGTACAGATCCCATCTTATTTCCTGTTTCATATCTCAGTCAGTTGTGTGAGTGGGTGTGTGTGTGTGTGTGTGCATTGGTTTTAATAAATGTCTGTGCGGGCTCCAGGGTGATCAAACGAGCCCCGAAGCTGAAGCTGGCTGTGGAGGCTCTGATGGCCTCGGTCAAACCCATCGGAAACATCGTTCTCATTTGCTGCGCCTTCTTCTTTTTCTACGGCATCCTTGGGGTGCAGGTAGGTTGGCATGCACACACACATACAGTAGATGTCTTTTACCCAACTGACAATGACGTTTTAAAATGAACAACATGACCTTTGTCTGCTGAGAATGTGCTCCTTTTATTCTTGGCGTTCATAGTTTAACAGCCTTGTAGCTTTCATGCAGCTGAGAAATAAAATACAGTAACTACAGAAACTCTGTCTTCATCTCACACAAACACTGCAGCTGTTCAAAGGGAAGTTCTTCCACTGTCTGGGCGAGGACATCACAAACATCACCAGCAAGACTGACTGTCTGTCGGCCGACTACCGATGGGTGCGGAAGACGTACAACTTTGACAACCTGCCTCAGGTAATGCACCGAGGGACGTGGGGTTTGGACATTAATGCGATCAATCTCAGTACAAAATGAAGCAGGTAGAAACAAGGAGCGAGGAGTCAAGCAGAAACTTTGTCTTTGATCCTTAAGAAGATATATTTGTGATTTTAAGAACCAAAATCCATCTCAAAGTAGTTTTACATTTCCTCTCTCAGCCTTCTCTCTGGAGCTCTAGTAACAACAGGTCAGTGAGCCAATCAGAAGGTGCCGTGCTGCGTCGACAAATGCTTCAGCATGTTGCTGATGTTTCCACCATTGCTTGAAATCTTAGTGCCACAGACATTGCATGTTGCACTGTTAGCGTCATTTTGTGTCAAATTAAGCCACACTTACTCGTCTCCTCGACTGCCTCTCGCTAAAGCGTGTCGTCATTGTTTTGAAAGGGACAAGGAACCAAGTGGAAGGCATTGATAAGTGAATCGTTAAGCATAAAAGCATCTGTCTGTTGTTTCTCGTCCAGGCTCTGATGGCCTTGTTTGTAATGTACTCAAAGGACGGCTGGGTCAACATCATGTATGATGGGCTGGATGCTGTGGGAGTAGACCGACAGGTATGTTTATGTTTCTACATGTTAAGGCAAGGATGGACAGGCCTGATGTTCATAGTGATGGATTGCACTACATTATACTGTGCTTTACAAACAGCAGTGGAACAAATCAGTCCTGTCATTTTAATTTGGTCTCTTCTCTTCTACTTTCAGCCTGTAAGGAACAGCAACAAGTGGATGCTGCTGTTCTTCATCACCTTCATGATAATGAGCTTCCTTCTCCTCGACATGTTCATCGGCGTGATGGTGGAGACCTTCCACCAGTGTCAGCAGGAGCAAAAAAGACGGGATCAAGAGGAGGAGAGAGGAAGGGCACGGCCAGAACAAGTCAGGGGTAAGGAGAAAGAGTTAGTTCCTCATCTATGTATCATGTATGTGTTTGAGTTTACACACATATATAATTATCAATTGTGAATGTCTGCATCTCTGAGTGTTTGTGCATGTTCACAGATACGGAGGTTGAGCAGGCGCCATATTACACCAACTACTCCCCCATCCGTCAGTTCATCCACAGTGTGTGTGTCAGCAACGGCCTGGATCTCATCATGAACCTCACAATCGTCCTCAGTGTCATCTTCATGGCTTTGGAACATTATGGTCAATCTCTGGTAATGCGCACACACACACACACACACACACACACACACACACTAACACATGGACACTGTGTAGAGGATATTCAAACACTGACTGAGCATGGACTCTGTGAGGGCACAGAGTTAAACCTGTGTTTGCCTGTGTGTTCAGTACATAGAGAATCTGATAGAGAGGTCTTACTACGTGTTAACTGTCTTCCTGATCATCGAAGTCCTGTTGAAGCTTGTGGCCTTTGGCGTGTGGAGATTCATAACTAACAGGTAACACGCTACAATTAGCCAGAATTCAACTTCCTTATTCGCTTTTGTGTATTAGGTATTGTTACCATGACTGTGTGTGTGTGTGTGTGTGTGTGTGTGTGTGTGTGTGTGTGTGTGTGTGTGTGTGTGTGTGTAGGTGGAATCTGATGGACATCATTGTGGTCTTGGTCTCCATCATCAGCATCGTTCTCAGGATGAAAATGATGAAAACAGTTCCTATCAATCCCAGCATCCTTAGAGTCACTAGAGCACTAAGACTTGCACAAGGTACACACACACACACACACAATGTACACACACACACAGACACACACACATACGACAAACTGAAATTATATTAGTTCTGAAGTGTGTGTGAGTGTTGGGTGTGAACAGTTCCTGTGTCTCTCTTCAGTGCTGAAGGCCAAGAAGATCCGAGTCCTCATGAATACCATCATCAAAACGTTGTCACAGGTAAACACACACACACACACACACACACACACACACACACACACACACACACAGTGTGGGGTTGATTCATTACAAATGTAAAGTGAGTGTGAATGCTTTTGTTTTGCTGAGTCCATGAGTTTCTTTGATTCCAGGTTGGAAATATCTGCCTGCTCTTTATGTTCTTCTTTTTCATCTACGCCGTTTTGGGAGTGGAGCTCTTTGGCAGCCTAGGTCAGTCTCACACACACACACGCACGTGCACGCACGCAAGCACACACACACACACACACACACACACACAAAAACAGATCCCATCTTTGCTCACCTGTGTGGAGCTCTGTTCTGTCTCTAAACTGTTGAATCTGAAGCTGATGCTGTTTGCACATCTCATTTTTGGGATGAATAAACTTTTATCTGCTGAGTCAAACACAGCGCTGAAGGATTTTTATTGTCCACAGTGCAGAAAGACAAAACCACTGTGTGTGTGTCTGTTGTGTACATGTGTTGATCAGAATGCAGCGACGATCACCCGTGCCTTGGTTTACATCGGTACTTCAACTTCAAGCACTTTGGACTGGCCCTGCTCACACTCTACCAGGTGTGCACCGGAGACAACTGGAGCGGGATTTTGAAAGTACGCACACACTCATACATGCACACACACACACACACACTCATACATGCACACACATCCACCTACCCACTGAGAGAGCAGTCACGTCCAAAAGTATGTAAGGGATAAAACACAACAACTGAACTTATACCCTACACATATGTGATCAAATTCAAAACACAGTTTGTTCAGTCTAATATTGGTGCGTTGATTTATACCTGAACACAAACACCTGTGTCGTAGGTGTCAGGTTGTTCCAGCCAGTGAGAGAGCGATTCCTCTATAGTGTGATTTGATAGGACGACGTGCAGGTTGTTTTAAAAAGTTTTGTTTTAGTGAACAGCATGAGGTCAGTGGATGAATCTTCACGACACGAGGTTTCATGGGAAGTCTCCATTTCACTGTTAAAGAAACTCTGGCACCTCTTACACTAATCTATACACTCTGTGATTTTCGAGTCTTTTTCTATTTATTTTCAGCAGTCACAGTTCTGTACATAGTTTTGTTCTAATTATAGGGCAGGAGTGTTTTATTTTTATTATTATAATTATTATAATAATAATTATTATTATTATTGATAGTAATAATAATAATGTTATTATTAATATTATTGTTGTTATTATTATTATTATTGCATAGCTCAACATAGGACATGTCTTAGGAAATGATTGACTATTGATTATTAGTAAGTTACAGACACATGAAATAAAGTTTTACAATAATGTTGTGTCAGATCCAGATATGAATATTGTGTATTC
>NW_019525113.1:1242888-1276720 GCF_002814215.2 Seriola lalandi dorsalis
CACTGATAATTGGTGAATTTGTCCATTGATAAAATGTTTGCACCTGACAAGCATCGACTCCTCCGGTCAGCACTCCAGCACACAACATCCGAGACGTGATCTGCCCTCCCATCAAATCATTACACACAGAGTGGTTTATGATTCGGACCTGGGCCTTTTGGAGCACTGTTGCAGCATATCCTGAATCATGCAAAAACACAGTCATTAAACATCCAACACCGGCAGGCCTTCATTAGAGAAAAGGGATTGTTTTCTACAAATAAGTGGTGTGTTTAATCAATCACATTTATTCACCAATTCTCAGCAATTTATGAAACAGATTACTAAATAAAAAACAAGAATTCAACACCAAAGCAGTTTATAATCTAAACCACAGGCGCATTTGAATTCACAATAAATTATGTTTATCACAAGCAATGCATACAATGTTGTCATTTCATGATTTTCTTTATTGAGGAATTAAAATTGCAACGATTCCATCCGTTTGGTAAAATCAGCATTGACTACCGCTACTCGCTACACTACTTGTATTACTGCTAAAAAAAAAAAAAAAATGCAAACAAGAAACTGTATTTGATTATTTTCAGAATTAGTGGCTACGGGTAATTAATACAATGTTTATGATTTCTCAGGACTCACCTCCTTCTCGAGTAGCACCCCACCCGGTGATCCACACAGTGTTTCCAGCTGGAAAATCATGCTGTGGGGACGGCAGGCAGATGGGCCTGATGTAGTCGGAGTAGGTGACAGGACTGTCCAGCTCCATCAGGGCAATGTCATTGTCAAAGGTGTACGCGTTGTAGTTAGGGTGGGATATGACCTGCTTCAGGTTCTTCTTCACCACAGCGCTTCCAGTCTTCCGCTGGGTGTGAAGGCCGAGGTAAGCTTCCCACGTGCCGGGCTGGGAGAATCTGAGGACACATACGCAACCAGATCAAAGTTCATTCTTAAACTCTGGTAACCGTTAGCGGGCACAGCATGTAGCATAAGCATCACATTAGAAAATACAGTATGTATCGTTGTCGGGATGCAGCTAGACTCTCTGCCGGTGGTGTCCGACAGGAGGATGCTGTCTAAGTAACAGACCGTCCTGGACAACACCTCCCACCCACTCCACAGTGTGCTGGTCATGCACAGGAGCACCTGCAGCGACAGACTAATCCAGCCAGATGCACCACAGAGCGCCACACGAAATCATTCCTGCCTGAGGCCATTAAACTATACAACTCGTCCCTCTGAGGGTCAGCTGCTCAGAACCAACAGACTGGCATTGGACTTAATTTGTTAATAACCAGACATTACCTCATAATTTATTAATTCATACGTACACGTATTTGGCATGTGCAAGTGCAATTTGAAAAGTGCAATTTTAAAACTCATATCCTTACATATTTTTATATATATACATATATAATTAATATGATTAAGCAGAGGAAAGATTTTTGGCTGCCAGTGAGAAAATGAAGCATAAAATAAGATGTTACCTCGTCTTGCCGTCATCCTGCACGCAGTGGGCAGCAGTGACCAGCCAGCGTGGACTGATGATGGATGCTCCGCACACGTGACCGAAGTTTTTGACATGGAGGCTGACCTGCCAGGGGAACTCCCCTTCTTCTGTATCCTGACCGCCCACAATACGCGATGTCTTGAACATACTCCTCCCACAGTCTAAGAAAGAACACAATCAATCATTCACGTGGCTGGCTTGTTGCAGCTTGTTGCCGCTTGTTGCAGCTTGTTGCAGCTTGTTGCCGCTTGTTGCCGTTTCTGAAGAGGGTGGAGGTTCACACACATTGTTTTGTCATGCAAGCTTAATAATGCAGATGGAGCTAACATTTTTTGTTTTTTTGACATACCGCAGTTCTCCTCGTCGGATCCGTCGTCACAGTCCGGTGTGCCGTCACATTCTGGGTTCACTTTACTGATGCATTTATTGTTTTTACATCTGTATGTGAGATCAGTGCAGCTCACACCAGAGACTACAGAGAGAGAAGGGGAGAACAGTCAAATCCAAGGCCATGAAAGAGACCCTGTGTGACAGCTATTCATTTCAACATCAGTGACATTATGTGGAAACTAAGACGCGTCCTTCACACATGTGCAGATTAACCTGAAGAGACCATTTCACATCTGTACTGCAGTTTAAAAAAGTGTTTGAAAAAGTGTTTTTGATTTTTTTTTTTTCACAACATGCTATAAACACATCCCTGGCATACTGTCGCCCTTTAACCATGTTACGGCAAATGTATTTACAAACAGCTGCCTGTTCACACAAAGCGCAGCTTCAGGATTCATGTGGAGTTGTCTTTGTGTCCACCTGATAAATATTATATACTTTCTCCTTTTAGCTCCGTTTTATAAATCTGGCTCTTTAGCTGCTACTAGTAGCTTACACTTGCTGCTTTTTCTTGCTGCTACAGGAAAACAGGGTTGATGAGCGCTAATTATTCCTGTGAGTTTGGCAATACAAGTGAACACTTTTATATCTCACAGTCATTTGAGCCATTACTTTATATGAAATGAATTATGCATATGAAAATACTGGGTAAATGCCATGACAGGAGAATGTCTTCTGAATAGCTCAACAGGGGGGTCAGTGCAGCGATCAGGTGGAATTACGATTTTTTAAAATAAAGAACAGATTCGGCGACGTATGTTTGGAGACATTTTTGACTTAAGTACAAAACTAGTCTTACCTCTCGCACAGTCGAGCTCATCGGAGCCATCCCCACAGTCGTCCCTGCCGTCACAGCGATTCTTCTCAGAAACGCATTTGTTGTTCTTACATGTTATTTGTCCTGATTTACAGCCACCTTCAAAAGACAAGAAGCATGTATGAGAAAACTGACTGAAAGCCTCTCAATGCTTTGGTGAAGTACGTCCTCCATCGACGTCAGTAGGTCTTACCACAATTCAGCTCATCTGTGCCGTCTCCACAGTCATCTATGCCATCACATTTCCAGAACATGGGCTTACACAGTCCATTTTTACAATTGATATTGTCTGCTTTGCACTCTGGAGGTAAACACAGTTAAAAACTTCCATTATGACACATCTAACTCATTTTGGATGTAAATGATATACAAAGTAGTCAGAACTAGAATTATGCCTCCGCCAACCAGCCAAGTTACAAGACATATGGTCACTATCTCCATCCCTGAGGTGCAGCGTTGAAGAATAACCAAAATATTTTGATGTCAGTGTGAAGTTGACCTTTGACCTTTTGGATATAAAATGTCATCACTTCATTATTTTATCCTTTTAGACTTTTGATTTAAATTGTGCCATAATTAGTACATGAATTTGTGAGTTATAGCCAAAAATGTCTTTTGAGGGGCACTGTGAGCTTGAACTTTGACCTTTAACGACCAAAATCTAATCAGTTCATCATTGAGTCCAAGTGAATGTTGCCAAATCTGAAGGAATTCCCTCTAGCAGTTCCTGAGATATCACGTTCATGAGAATGGGAAGTACGTATGTAGGGAGGGATAGTCATCCTGGAGGCAAAACGCCTCTGACCCTGGCTGTCGCCGGCATGGAGGCATAAAAAAGTAGTAAAATAGTCTGAGCTCATAGTACTTACTGCAGTTGAACTCATCACTCATGTCTCCACAATCATTCCAGCCATCACACCTGAGTTCTGTCTTAATGCAGCGCTGATTGCTGCACTGGAACTGCTTCGGACAAGCTGTGGAGAACAGGGTAAACGTGAGCTACACTTTCCTGATGTTAAGAAATAATAATAATAATGAGAATATTATCCAGTAGAAACTGGGTCACTTACGGTCTTTGACGTCAATGGCCTCAAACATTGCCTCAAAACCTCGGTCTACGTAGGAGGCATCGGAGAAGAACATCACGTTCATTTTGTTGTTTTTGCTGGTTTCAGTTACTGTTCCGTCGGGATGTTCGCCACACAGTCTGAGGATGAGACGCACAAGGAGTGACAAGTCTGCTCTGCTATGTAATCCTTACCTGGTTTTTGTTATGTGCAAGCATGACTCACTTCTTTCCATTGACCTCCACGTAGTCTTTACGGCAGCTTTTACTGCTTTCCTGCCCGGGCTCAGACAAGAAGAACCTTTTGAAGGTCACCTTCACTGCCTTACCAGCAGGGACCTTAATGATTGATAGAGATGAGAAAAAATTTTAAAGACATGTTGATAAATGACCATGAGTAACACAGAAGAGAAACATGTGTCAAACATATGAAATGGCTGACTAAGTGCCGACATCTCACCTGGATTGACCACTGACACGACGTTTGAGGAGGATAGTAATTTGGGAAGTTGGGAGAGGAGAAGGTTCCTTTTTCGCCTGTCAGCTGGCCACCGCATGTTGTACCTGACAGGTGAAAGTATTTGCACAAATATTAGACATCTATAGTGTAAGCTTGTAAACAAGAAGGCTCACGTGAGCTACAATCACTAACATTAGTTCCTACCTTTACTTCCACGTTTGACTTGTGAGACTTGTGCTCTAAAACCTGGGTAGTTCTTCTTGTCATTTGTGGCCATTGTCACCAGCATGACGTTGCCCGAGGACAGAAAGGTCAGTGGTTCACTGGGTGAATAGTACCCACACATCCTGTAAAAAGAAAAACAAAAAAAACAGATAACATGAATTTCCTCTATGCACTGATCCCTGATTGATACATCGAGATGATATGGACATTTACTCAAAAACCATACATGTGATGTTTATGGTGCAAGTTTACTTAAACTGCATACTCATGTTCACATAGTGGTTGCCTGTGGAAAGGCTGGTTCCTTTGACATGGCCTGAGCTTAATCAAAGACTAAAAGTAAAAAACAAAAAGAGCCTTTTCCTCTATTGTCCTAAGAAAAAAAGTATCATGTGGCATGAGTTTGGGTTGACAACATCTTATCCTGTCATGATTTTATCATGCAAACATGAAATGTTCTTCCTGTAGAGGTTCAGATTGCTCTCTTGCTGCACCTTATTTCTCCGGTTTGGAGAGAGCAATCACATTCTTACATCTTTAGCTGAGTTGCTCCCAGATTTAGACTAAACTGTCCTTTTACTATGATTCTAGCAATGAGGCTTAACCCAAGCAATGTGGGGCAACTGCATCATCTGACCAGCAGAGGGCCTTACATACAAGATGAAATCTTATCTATGCAAATCTAAAAGCATGCACTGTATGAAAATAAAAGCACAGGGGGCAGAGTGAGTTAAAGCTGTAACCAGATCAGGCAAAGGGGCAAACTCACTCTTCCATAACACGGCTCTCAATGGCCACCAGGGAGTCGTAGATTTTTAAAAAATCATTCTTGCAGTCCTCTTCCAGATTCATGGTGTCAAACTCGAGCTTGATGACGTAGCTTGGGTCTGCTCTCAGTTGCCACTGGATGAAGGTGTTGGAGGGATAAGGGCTGTTAGGGAAGCCGGGGGACTGGATCTGCTCTATGTGATTGGTCTTTGCGTGTTCGGTAAACTTGAAAAATCCTGAGAGAGAACAGAAACAATGACATTTAGTTTTAGTTCACACTCAGCTTTGTTAAGTCACTGTCACGGGACTCCAGTGGACTGCTTATCTTAAGACATACAGACAGATTCTGACATCACTGCAAACGACAAATCACATGACCATATATGACATGTTTATCACACGAGTTAGAATATTACTTCCTGAAAAATCTTCAGTTACATCATCCTGGGTGGAAAGATAAGCTGCAAAAAAAGATCTTTTGTTATCAGCTAACTATATTTTCACTTTTCTTTTACTCTCATGTAACTAGTGACAGACAATAATCAGTCATGGTAACATGTTCCAAACCTCATGAACTATGTGTTTGACATTATTTTTTACTCTTTGCGGTTTTCTATGTATATGGTAAAATAAATGATAAAGGCAGGTTGAACACTCACTGCTGAATGATGTTGAAAACAGGCGGGCATCAAGTGCTGTGAGATGATAAAGAACACAGACATAAATAAGATGAGGAGTCCACAAACAAACACACCTTGTCAACTGACTCTACAACAAACCACAAGCAAACCAAACCTAAATCACAAACAACAGCGGTTCTGGCTTCATCGTTTTGCTTCGACTCTACCTGAAGACACCACATCCGCCAGGACCAGGGAGTTGCCAGGTCTGTGCAGGGTGCGCTGCTCTTTGTCCACCAGCCTGTCCATTGCAGACATGGCGGTGTCTACAGACGCCTCTTGGCCTGCTGGGACTCTGAACTCAGACAGGTAGTAGGCAATGACGCTGCCTTCACTAGGAGCAATGAGACAAGGAAGAAACAGTATTTAGGCAAAGCAAACTGTGAAGTCACTATGTTAAAAAGGGTAAGACTGACGCATGTGATTAGGATTTATTATTAGATTTATTAGATTTAGAGGTGGCGTTGCCTGGTCTGATTTCAGTAACACATGATTTTTTTAATTAATTATGTCTTTGTGTTTGATCTTATCTTTCTATACCCTGGCTCTCTTATATTACAGACTGATATAAGTTGAACTATACACTGAGGGGAAAGTGAATGCCGTCCAGTTTTGGACACGGAAATCAAGACAAACACTGGCGCATACATGCACGATCATCTGTGTGTGTTTTGAGGGGTGGTGCCACTAGCGCTGTTTGGATCCACAGTCACTTGTTCCCTAACCTGTGGCCTAGTTATTTCAGCTCACTCTGTGTTGGAGATCTGCTGCTAACCAACACACAAGCAGTCAAACAGGAATGGAAAAATGACTCTCTCGGTGGAGGTAATATAAAGGAGTAAATCAAAACTATTTATAAATGGCTTATTGACTTACCTGAAAGCTTGAACTGTAGAACCAACATAGTATTTGGACAGCTGTGGACTCTTGGAATAGATGGCTTTAAGCTGAGAGAGGCAGGAACATAACCACAACAGAGCATGAATGAAAAATAACTGTTTGTCTCAAAGCTTAAAAAAACAACAACTTCTGACACAGAGATAACATGAGTTTAATCCTGAGGACGTGGCGGTGGAGTGGAGGCCTGAGCAGCAGTCTACTTACCTGTGAGGTCACCTGCTTCGCCAGCGCTTTGAACTCAGTGCTGTTGGAGTTCTCATAGGCGTTCTCAAACACCTGGTTGGTGATCCGCATGGAGCCGCTGTACATCCTCTTGACCCGCACATCTTTACGGACTGCTGGATCACACAGACAATTTACTCACCCCCCACTGTTTTTTTTTTTTTTTTTAACTGTTAGTGCTGTAGGCTTTTGATTGGTTTTTGTTTGTCACTAAAATGTCTCCTGTGTTACGATGTTTTCAGTCCCTCTGTTTCAGCTGTACCTTCAATCTCTCATTCTAGGTTTCAATCATTTGCATGTGCAAATAAACAAACAGCATAAAGGTGCACTGAGCTCTAAATTGACTATGAACGTTACATGGTTGCGTGCTCATGTGTTTTTGGCTTTTATCAGCGGGAACTTAAAGAAGACCGCAACATTAATTTATGGGTTCTTTCTTTTGATCTTTATCTTTTAGTGACACTAATAGAAGTTAGTAATTGGTCATGTCTGTTTATGTTTGTTTGTTGACAAGATATTTTTGGATCTTGTGAAGAGATTTCAATGAAATGCAGAGAAATATTAGACCAGGTGCTACCAACAAACAAGTCTTTAATGTGGATCCAGGGATTTGTGAAACATTTCTTTAACAATGTGCAAAAAAAGCCTTTTTGAACTGCTTCCTCTTTATTTGGAAAGAGCCTTGAAATAACTTATGTTGTGAATAAAAATTGAATTGACTTGATTTGAATCCTCTTTAAGTGCTGGACCATCCTGAATGAAAATGCAATCCTAAACTCTTCTTTCACTTAAGAGTATTTTGATACAGATCTGATACCAGATGCTGATAAAAAACAAACAACAAATTTAGAATATTATGGATTAGTGGAGATGTGTGATGACAAAATTGGGTTGCTTGCCAGTTAGCATGCGTTAACACTGTATATACTGTAAATGATTGATGTAAATTCTTGTTACTTTGCACTTGTGACAATTTTCCACCTTTGTTGGGTCAGATTCCCTGTTCTCAGTCGGTTGTCATGGCTGCTGAAAAGGTTCCTTCTGGCAATAATAACAGCCATAACAATAGTTTTTCTCTGCTTTGTTATTTGTCTCATGTTGGGCTCATGTAGTGTATATCAAAATGTTGAAACCCACATTCTTTGGCTGACATTAGATACATTTACATGGATGGATGAATGGATTCAAGGGAGCGCTACTTACAGTGGAAATGCCAGACGAGCAGTCCGGTCATAAGAGCAATAACGGCAGCAAAGATCACCACACCGATCACAGCCCCAACTCTTCCTGGACCCTTGCTCTTCTCAAGCTTTTTGTTATCCGACGCTGGCAGGAACTGGACAGAGGTGTCCCAGTCTTTGTCCTGGAAGACCGACAGAGGAGGGTCAAAACATAGAACTAGAGGGGTCAAGAATCAATTCCCACCATTTCACAGGACGATGAAGACATTTGTTCCACTTCGTAGACATAAAACTGCAAATGCTTCTCACCAAGGATATCCCTTTACTGACACTTGACAAGATGGAAATACTGGGGCCATCTATACCTGAGCAGATAATCAACTGAACATAAGTGAGCAGCAGCAGACAGCAAGTAGGTACTTGTGTATTTTAGGAATGTCCCACCCTGCGGTGACCCACAGAAGTAGTTTCTTAACCAGAGGAACTGAGCAAGCACCAATTTATAAGTAGCTTTTTCTAGGGAATGAAATGAGAACAAATCTGGGCATTAAGAAGCAGAAGACAGTTTAGTTTCAGTGTCTGGTACTGTTAATGAAATAGAAGGGAACTTCAGGCATGAGTCACAGCTCTGTTGTTACCTTTAAGAAGTTAGACAGAGGGGGGGAGGGAGTAAAAAGGTTTCACCATGTAAAATCCTGTCAAACCTGCTGGGAGCAAACTACTCACATATCTGAAGTGGAGCACAGGTTTCTGAGAGCTCGCGGCACTGTTGTATATAATGAAAAGCTCCGGGAAAACAGGACTACTTCAGGGATTATCAAAAGATAATCTTTAAAGCTCTGACATGTTTCAAGGAGTAAAAACAAAAATCAATTCTATGACCTTGATTTTATGCCTGTTAACTTTAAAATTACAAGGTGATTACTGGAAGATTATCCACAGTACAACATTATGACTCCATTAACTGTTTTGTAAACCAAGGGCAATGCTTCCTTTCCACCTGTTTAAACCTGATACCCACAACAAACAAGAACAATGACTCACACAGCACCTGTCAGGGCTCTGCCACAACTAAAGCATTAAAATGTATCACAGTAACTGGTAATTTTGAAAGAGCAGGCTTCACATGTGTCGAATTAAAATTCTCATTTTAAATGCTCATAGCAAAACACATCCCCTACAAATGTCCTATGTGCAGCTCCGACTCGTTAATTAAACTAATATTACATGTCTCATGAATTCACTGCCTGAGGTGCTTCTTAAAAGTTACAAGGTACAAATGAAGTAGAATTATATTCTAAATTTAGAAACAGAGAAAACTTGTCATAATACAACATCTCCTTATAAAATGAGACGACGTATTCTTGGATATAAATCATTTACAGAATAACCACAACTGTCAAAACTGTTACAACTCTTCAAGTGAATAAAAACTAACTCTTAATGAAATTTCTTAGTGTCCATATGTTTCAACCAATGGCACTTCCTTAAAACATTTCCATCTATCTTATTATTCTTTTGGACTACGGAGATGTGAATCTACATCATTTAATCCCACTTTGTTTTAAAATTGTACTGAATTATTCCCCTGCCTCACTGTCACGCTTGGCACAGCAACCTCGCTCCTATTTCTCATCTTGTATCTTGTATCCCTGTGCACTGTGAATGTATGGAGTTATCTTGAATGGATGTTAGTCAACAGAACAGAAGGTCTCTGGTGAACAAACAAGTCACAACAGGGCGGAGGAACCTGGAGGAATTCAAGCCGCAGCTCAGTGATGGTTACATGCTTTGTGAGGAACTTCACCCAGCGATGTTACCCTAATGTTTTCATGTCAAGCGTCCTCCAGAGACACACTTTAAAATCACCGTCTCAGTTTTGAGCTTGAAGGGTTTGACAGTGTGATTTGCTGCTGTGTTCTGCAGGTGGGAAGATGCCGCCACACATTCTTTCATTCTGACTTCTTGGAAATGGAAGTGCTTGTTGTCGTTAGGATCTCTTTGTTCGCAGGACATCTCAAAGGAGAGTTGATGCAAAGTTATTCCACAGGCCAAAGAACATGGGACCCAATATTTTAGGAGTTTTCTTTGATTTCCTCATGAACTACTGCTCTTACTTGAATGAAAAAATAAAACAAAAATCTGACACATGAATCCTATGACTGTTTGTTGCAATGTGCACCACTGCGCTCCACTGCGCTCCACTGCACACCCCCCCCCAAGAAATGAGAGATTGTGCTGCCTCAGATGAGGTATTTGCTCTCAAGAATCAAGAGGTGACACCTTTGCCTTTTTTTTCTCTATGCGAATAACACAATTTAAAGCTAGCCTAAAGAGTATCACACTAAACTGCAGACACGGCCTCTAATCTGTACAAAACCAGAAGCTTGGCAAAGAAAGGGAGGCAGTTTATTCCCCGCCTAAGTGCTGGATTGCTTTTTCACTCGGTAACATGTTTGTCTTTAGGCAAAACAGTTTGCTGGTGATAAGAGTGTTTGAACCTGCCCAAGTGTTTGGTTACATTCTACATCCTATCCTGAAGTGTTATATGTATTTATTGTGTGTGTGTGTGTGTGTGTGTGTGTGTGTGTAATGACAACACAAGGGATCTATTTACTTGATGTCTGACTGGTTTGCTGTGGGCAGGTTCTTTTACCTATGACCCAAACTTCTTTAGTCAAGTTTGTCTCTGCAGCAGTTTTGGTTCACAGATATGCACCTATCAGTGTCCGTGTTATTCAGGTTAACACCCACACACAAACATAAAAACACAATCGTCTAAATTAACATTTAACAGGTTAAATGTTTCATGGGCTGTATGTAGGCTGTGCAGAAAAAGTCTCTTACCGAGTTTGGGGTGTATCTCAGTCCACTGTCCATGTAGTCCATCAAGGGTCAACACCTGGACTAAACTGTTAAAATTCAAACCTAAACGACCTCAAACGCCTGCCCTTCTTCTTCTCTTCTTTTCTTTTCTTTGACCTCTTGTAGTTTTGATGTTTCCCACGGGCTGTTTTCCGAGGTGAACCTGCAGGCCCTAGCCGCCAAGAGCTGATCCCTGTGTTTGTGAACGAATTCCACCTGCGACCCAAAAAAATCTATAGTCCTACAAGAAACAGGTAACAGTCAAGAAAACTGTTCTCTGGAGTTATTACCGGATTTAAAGAAGGCCCCTCTTCGGTCGAGGAGTTCACGAATGAATATGTCGCCTGCCTGTGTGACCACACCAGAGGGAAACTAGTGACTAAACAGCAGGGGAAAAAAACCCTCTTTCCGGGTGCTTCAGGTTTCTGCGGGCGTGTCTCCGCCCCGTATACACCTGTAGCGACTTCCTGTTTACCTGCCACAGGTAAGAACAACACCTTTTTTTTTTCTTTTTTTTTTATGTCTATCAATGGAAAACGATTCAGTGAAGTCCCAATGTAAATGAAAAGCTAAATTAATTCGATTTTATTACCGACAGTGCGAGAAGTTTACAGCTGGTTGTGATGTTTTCAAGGAGCCACGGACCAAATTTAAATCTGGACCGACTACATTTCAGCCTGGACACAGTTTCAGAGTGTTGTAATTGAACAAAAAACAATAAATAAATAAATAATGATAATAAAACTTTTTTTATGTCGTCAAATATTGATATAGTAAATGTTTCGTCCAGCCTATTTTTAGTATCAGTCATGTGATCCGGGCTTAGTTTTGCAATGTAATAATGATGACTCACTTCTGCTGAATCACCTCCCTTTTTCTTTTAACATACACGATGAGCCATGGGTTTCTGTTTGACAAAACAGGAAATTACCCCTGTCTGTGGCAATAAAATGAATCAATATTTCCAATTTGGCAGTAAATTCAGAGACTGTATTAATCCGCTCAACACAGGCGGACTGATACAACTCTTGGACCTGCACAAACATCCCATCCAACATTCCTAAACATGATGAAGAAAAACAAAAACACCCTAATCATCATTTTTAATCCTGTATCCTTAAACTGGTATATTTAGAGATTTAACAGAAAAAATAATTAACTGTTCTGACAATTGGTTAAAAATATATTTTATAAAAAATTACAGAAAATCACAAGTTGTAGCTTCTAATATGTGAATATTTATTGGTTGTCTTAGTCCTTTATGAAACTATATCTCAGGATGTTTTGTTATTTTTTTTACTTTTTTTCATTAATAATGAAAGCTGTAAAATAATGGTCCTTTAAACACTTGAATTTAATGCCAATTTAATTGTGAGAGCAAAGGACCGGCCGATTTAAACATAAACATCTATCTATCTATCTATCTATGAAAAGACGACACGTCCATATGGAAGTTGTGAGTTTATTGATGTGTATCCCCCCTGTAACCATGAATCTGTTTCCATTGGTGTCAAACATTTTTTTTTAAAAATCACTAATATGCATATATTATATTAGTTCCCAGTCCCCTCCCACAATCAAGCAGGCAGTTACAAGATTGAAGCCATTTGGGTGCATAGTGAGACAGTCACATACAGAGATACTGTCACAGGAAGAGAAAAAATAGAAAACAAGAGAACAAAATTAAAAATATATATCATATCATTTCATATAAGAACAATGCACACCACAGGTAATCCTCCGGAAAAAAGCCATGATTGCAACATCAACTATACAGGCATACAAAGACAATACTAAGAGAGAGAGGGAGAGAGAGAGAGAGAGAGAGAGAGAGAGAGAGAGAGAGAGAGAAAGAGAAAGAGAAAGAGAAAGAGAGAAGAGGACTCAAGGATTCAGTTTACTTGTTTGTGTCATTCTCAACCTGTAAATATACACAAGTTAGCTTTTTTCAGAAACCAGCTCTCCAAGCCTTGTCTTTCTGTGTGTCTCTGTCTGCCTGCACAGCCCTCCAGCTCCTGGTTGTCTTCAAGTGGCTTTCATCCAGGGCCGGCCCAAGCCTTTCTGGGTACCCAGTTCCCAAAACCTGGATTGCAAAAATTCTTTCAACTCCCACAAATCCCAAAATTAGCTTTAGTAACAATTATTTGTTGCAATCCTCAAATTTGGTGTAGTCAGGTTTAGAAAAATTGTTGTGATCCCATTTATTAGCTGTAGCACCCCTAAATCTAACAAACTGTGTACATTTTCACTTCATTTGGGGACCCTCTGGTTCCCGATGGACACTAAGCAGCTGCTTATTGGGTTTGTGCCTCTGGGCCGGCCCTGTTTTGATCTGTCAGACTGTTGTACGCTTTATGACCAGCAAAGCTAACAGTTCCTCCAATAATGTGTGGACATCATCCCCAAATTTGTTTTCAACACTAACTTTTCTGGCTATTGGTTTTTGCTTCAGATAATTTGTACAAAAAATAACAAACACCCCCCCCTCCCAAAACAAAACCCAAAAAACAACAAACAAACAAACAAACAAAAAAAACCCCCTTATTTGTCAGTTTGTGGCATGTCATCGCTCACCGTCACAATGTATGTGACACAGCACTGAAATAAAAGCCACAAGGGAACCTGTCAGATACATAGTATGGAAAAAAAGCTTCCAAAATACATTCAACTATGTAACACATGTCAATAGGCATTACTCAATCTATCTATTTATACTGTTTCCCTATTAATGAAAGGTTGTTTTTGTGTGTGTAGGAGGGGATATGTTATCACATTCACTTAGTAAGGTTTCAGAGGAGGTTCTGTACGATGTGTTTGAGCTGGGGGCCTGTGCACACCCTCACCTTCCCCGACTCTTTCTAACAGTGTGCCTGCAAACGCAACTCATAACCACCAAGCTAAGAACCCTAAACAAACTCATGACCTCTTCCCTGGGAAAATAAGGTGGAATAAAAACATCTACTCTTATATATATTTAAACTGTATATGTATATTTTGTCTGTTATCATAACAAAGAACAGAAAGTAAATAATTCATGATTTCATTTTTTTCTCATTTGTTGTTTCACTATACATTTTAATTGGTACAAAGAACCTTCATATACAAGCAATCTATTGAGAGGAAAAAGAACAAAATAAAACACCAATTCATTTTGAGAAAACCATCAGAAACTGCTTGGATGACACTTGGCATGATGGGAAACTGACGTGTAGTGTCTGGCATGTGCCGGTTTGATGATGGCTACTCAAAAATGTTTAAAGTTTGCTTGATTTGCCTTTCACTTTCAAAAATAAAGAAAATGTCTGAAGAAATGTTGTACATCTTGATCTGAGATAGCTGTATTGATAATTACAGAGAAATCTGCAGAATCACATTTTCTGTAATGCAAAAATGGCAGATACATCACCTTTTCAAAAGAAACATGATCAAAAAGAGCTCTATAGTACAATAGTAGCAGTAGTAGAAGTAGTAGCATTATTTAAGGATTGTTTTGAACAAACCAGTAAATGGAGTTTGGATGTATGCAAATAATTGTAACAATAGCATCATGTGTTATTGGTCAGTAGTATGTTCCCCCTAGGTTGCCGTCCTCCACTGCACCCCCTGTAGGCTCTGGTTAGATCTGCATCTGCTCCAGGTATTTGTAGGTGGGGTTTTCATAGCCGTGGTTCTGCATCTTGCTGAGGTGACGTTCCTCTGGTGTCAGCATGGGGTCAACCTGTGGGACAGACAGATGGCATTCATAATGGCTGACCTCAACAAGGGCAACTCTTCTCAAGAAGGCACAGCATGCTGTGTGTGTAACATGCAAATGCTGCAGGGACAAAAATCTAATTTTCCCTGCATTTACCCATGCTCCATTTACATAAAACATGATAATTTGATGTAAATCTGACACTTGGAATAAGATGGATAACAGTTCACCGAGAGTATACACCCTCTGCCCAAATCTCCACACTGTGCTGCAAAATAACGAGTGGCTTACCTCCACAATGCCATGACTGATGGTGCCGTATTGCCTCTTCCTCAAAAGCACCAGACTGATCACAATCACAGTTGCTATGGCCACCGCAATCACCAGCAAGCCAATCAGTGCACTGCTGCCAAAGCTGAAGTCCTCTCCCAGGGGCCGGTAAGACTCCTAACAGGTAGGATGAGAGAGAGGAAGACGGGGAGAGTAACAGTTAGGAGACGATACACAGCTGACTGCTAAAGCAATAAAACAGAGACACGATGAAGCTGACTAACTGTAATAATGAAGAATTTGTATACTACTCTTGTGTTTGCTGATACTTCTCTAACATGCACACAAGCCAAATTGAGAGCGGCCTCACATTAATATAAATAACTGAGCGTCTGTCCGCACATGAATACATGATCTGAAATTGGACCTGGTATTCTGTCAATGGGATTTTCCAACACAGCTATCTGTGAAGTTTTTTGGAAAGTTGTAGAACTTTCCCTGATCAATATAGGTCTTGCTTGAATCTGGGTATTTTTTTTTTTAAACTTCTACAGCAGAGGTGATGAGTAAATTGTTATCATGATCAATAATCATTATGCAGATTAGATTTGCAGCACCCAGGTTTGCACATTCAATTATTTCCCTATAAAATAGAAGACACTCATTTATTTTCCTGGAAAAAGAAGGGTAGCCACTTGTTTATGGTAACTGAAACTGGGCTCATCTGTCCTGCAGGTAAACTGTAATTTGATTTGAACTTTTTTTCTAAGCAGGGATAATGAAAAATTATCACTTTTAAAGATTAACCTTCCTTGAAGTCACTTTTCAAAGGGAAAATAAATTAACGGAAGGAGATTTTACTCTTAATTCTAATGTTATAAAAACCACAGTGAAGCAGGGACACCATCGCTTTTTGGCAGAGCATCTGTAAGAAATGGTTGACTTGTGAATCGTGTGTACACATGCATGAAATGTGTCTTTGTGAAAGATTTTGTTATATCTTGGCCAATACGGTTTACACACACAACCACGGTCATCTACGCTCATCTTCACAATGTAATCTGGCACATATGACACACACTAATCATATGTAAGACACGTAGCCACTGGGGGATTGTTTTTTTTTTTTGTTTGTTTTTTACTGCTCATTCTCACACATAAACTGAGCAACACTCAGTTTGTGTGGATTCACATTCATCATATGAACTGAGATTTTCAATGTGTACATTCAGATACATTCACATAACAAACATGCGCACATGCATAAATAACCAAAACATATTAGCCTGAACAAAAATCTTTAAAAAAAAACAAGAGAGGGGGTTAGGGGTATGTTCCAATGCTGTCTTTTTCATTTTTAATTTCTTTTTTTTTCATTTGCAGTTATCAGCTACAGAACCGGTTCTTTGCACACTCCCACACTCCCTCCTTCTTTCATCTTCTCCCCACTACTGATAACTACAGTTCCCCAGAGAGCCCTGTGGAGGGCGCCGCTATACTCACCAGCTCATCATCATGCATAACGCTGACTCTCTCTGCACTGTAAACCACTTCTTTAACATCCAGAGACTCATCAATCACCTGTCAACACAGACAGGGGAGCCCAGGTTACACTCACCACAATGTGTGTGTGTGTGTGTGTGTGTGTGTATGAGATAGACAGATAGAGAAAGAGAGGGATAGGCAGACGGAGAGCGAGAGGGTGTGAATGTGCAGCGAAGTAAACTGTAAGGATTATCTGTGTTTGGGTGATGATACACTTGGAGCTGTCTTGTACAGACTGGAAGGAGAGAGGGAGGGGGTTTGCAGGCATCAACAACAGACTCTCTTATAGGCACACAGTTAACATGTCTTCCTAAACAGGCTGTCAGCCACTCATTACTGAGTGCTCTAATCTGAAGAAGAAGAAGAAGCGCTGTGAGTGGAAGTGGGTGTGTTCAAGAGGCAGAAACAAAATCTGCTGTTTGTAGAGACAGAGCAGTCCAGAGTCTGTTTCTCAAAAAAAAAAAATCACGACAGACAATTTTAGGCGTCATCACAATTTGTTATTTTTAACCTCCGATTGCTCCGTCTTAGAAAAACTAGCATTTCCAAAAAAAAAAAAAAAAATTAAATAGACATGCATGCATTCAAAAACTTGCATAACTCATATTCGCAGACACACACACACACACGCGCACACACACACACACACGCACACACACACACACACACACGCACACACACAAATGCACAGCTTTGCTTTGCTGGTGTTGGATTAGCATGCGAAACACAGCACACACTCGGCAGCCAAGCATCGTTTGAAAATCCGTGAGGAAGAATGGTGTGTCTGGCAAAGAAAAGTAGCATGCGATGACTGCAGAACAAAGTGCGGGGTTGATCTGAATGAAGGTCGGTTGGCAGAGGCCAAAGAGAGACACGCAAATAGCCCAGTGTGAGATAGCTGTAACTATGACAACATAATTACTGGAATAATATGAGTCATTAAAAGCTGAACTTAAGAGAGCTATGTGAAAGCGCTGCTGTATGTACTCATTAATTTCAATCATCGACACAACTGCCTCGGCCTGAGGTTGTGGTAATGAAATTGAACTGTCAGGGCAGTTGTCTGCAGTAGAATACAGGATCTAACGCTGGGAATACAATTTCATATCTTACACAATTTCTCCTGTGCTTTTGCTTTAACACTGCTGCTCTCAGTTCACATGTTGAGCATGTTAGTAAGTTGAAAAATGCTCAGAGGCACAAACAGAACGACAAACTGACAACGAAGCTCTTACCACATTGTCGCTGATCTTGGGTTTGCTGTTGATGATTCTCTCCTCGGCACCTATCAGACCGTCCAAACCAGACATGGCGGAGCCTGCAGGAGGCAAAGGAGCACGGTAAATATCAGCAGGGCAGCACAAAACAACCAACAAACAAACAAACAGGGATGGTGGTATTGATGGTGGACAGCTGCACACAGATATCCAGCTCTTTCCCTGACACCCTCAGTCTCCTTAGTGCACTGGTGACAACAAAGCCCTTTCTTCCATTCACAGCACAGTGTGAGCAGTGTGAAGCCAACACGACACTGACCTTACATCTTCCACAAAGGCCCTCTCAAAGTGCTGTTTTGCATATAACTGAGATTTCTCTGTGAACATCCAGTCACGTGTGTTGACTCATTTAATTAATCCCTCTTTTAAACAAGTGTGAGTCATCCTGACATTTTGTATCACTCACATATCTCCATTTCATGGTCAAAATTCTGCATTGGTGCAGCTCCTCATCTACAAATCCCTCCACAGTCCCTTGAGATTTTAAACAGATGATCTTTTTTTTTTTTTTTTTTTTTAAACCCTGTGGGCTTCAGTAAGTGGCTGAGCCCAAAACTGGGCCAGAGTGTCAAATATGCATGTTAGACTGATGGTTTTGAAATAGGCATTGGATCTATTAATACTTGCACACCAGATACGCCATGAATAAATCAGGAGCAGAGAGGAGAAAGAGCGAGTGAGGCAGTGAGGGCACGGTCCTGAACAATGTACAGCAGAGTCTGGTGTCGGCTTATTGTCTGCTGCTGCTGCTGCTGCTGCTGCTGCTAGTCAGCCAGGGCCAAACGCTTGAGATTAGTACAATTGCCTTAGGATTAAGCGAGGAACAATGATGTGTTTACAAGCCTCACTTAGCAGAAGTGACGTTACAAACTCTGGCAGGTTATCAGATGGTACTGCAGGGTACACATAATGTTGCAGCCAGCCACAACGGGAGTGACCTCGATGGGAACAATGTGACCTCTCATCTGCATGGCTTCGAAAAAGTGCTGAAACAAGTAATCTATTAATTGACGAGTCAATCGCCAGAAGATGAATTGAAAAGTCATTCATCAAGCAAGTGTGTCAAATATTTGCTGGGTCACAACGTTGGAAATGATTTTTTCTCTCTATTCTCTGTACCTATAAATTGATTTTTTTTGGGGGGGGGTTGGGGGACATGGGGAAATCTGGAAAATCTTGATGGGCATTTTTCACTTTTCCTTGATATTAGGTTAATGGAGAAAATAATGGACAGATGAATCTATGATGAACTAATCCTTAGCTGCATTTTAGGTTGGACTGATAAAATGCAAAATCAACAACAAACACAGAGGGACAAAGTTCCTTGGCAAAAACAGTAGGAAAGGTTACACATTCATTTTCGAAAAAATCAGTATATAATCTAGCTTCAACAAAAGGTGCCTGTCTCTATTCACTGAGTAAGATCACAAGGTCGAGCCCAGATCAGACAAAACAGGTGATGTAACCACATCCCTGTGTCAGGTCTTGTAGGACAAATTGGGCCAATTTAAATTGGGCTGTGGGTCAGCAGCGGAAGCACTGAGCCTCAGACAGGGCCAGTAAATCACACAGGTCCTATCAGGAAGAGGGCGACTGATGAGGGGAATGAGCGTGTGGGTGGAGGAATAATTAAACAAGGCGCTTTGTCAAATGTACTGAGGACGGGATGACAGCGAGCACACGGCTGAAAAGTGTCTCTGAGAGGGGAGAGCTGGCTGTGACCTATCTCTACCAGACTTAGAAGCCACTGACTTTGCTATCCAGCAAGAGGTGATAATCCCAGGATGATGAAAAGCATGAGAACAACTGAGATCCAACCACGCTGTCCATGTGAGTCATCAAAAGAAAAAAGTAGAAAATGAACCACCAGATGGCTTCTAATAAAAACAGAAATGGTGGGAGAGAGAGGATCCCAAATTGCACCAAAGGGAAAGGAAAAAGGAGAACAGTGGAACAAAACAGGAGATGGGAATGGCTTGGGAGATGAGGAGAGGGAGGGAGGGGGGCGGCAGAAAAACAAGATGCAACAGAGGCACCAACCTTTCTTGAAGGCACGTGGGGAGTCTGATAGATCGCCTTGGCATTAGAAATGAGCAACAGAAAAAAAGAAAAGAAAAGGGGAAGGAAAGAAGAGAGAAAACTTAATTGAGAAGAGAAAGGCAGGATTATCAAGCTGTGTTAATTGATTAGGTAAAGAGTCCAGCAGGGAAGAGTCCGAAAATAAATTTGAGAGATAACCAAACTGAAAAAAAGGGAGCCATTTCAAAACTGGCTAGCTCTATCCGAGCCCTCTGGGGTGTTGGCATGTATATTAAATGTTCCTTTGGGATTTACTTGTAATTTTTCTTCCATCTCGCTGGAAACGTTCCATCCATCACTTTTTTCTCTCCTTGAGAATTCAATCTATTGTTTGGCACAAATGTGACAAAGACGAGAACCATAACTGCTCATTTCCCCCCTAAGCTTTTGGCTCCAACTTAGCAACAAAGCCTGAGGCTTTGTGCATTTATCTGAACTTCAGTAGCGCTGTGTTGAAGGGTAGGCCACAGGGAACTGTGCAGGCACAGATAAGTCCAGACCAATGGCTCCACAGCACATTTTCATTGGCACAAAACACATTGTAAACCTATTCTTCCTCACTGTGCAACAGTCCTGGCGTGCTTTGTCACCAATGTCCTTCAGAAAGACTTATGTGTAAGGCTTATTGCTCTCTACACAGCCACAGTGCGGTTCATGATGCTGCTGCAGTGACTGTGTCTGAGGCTGGAGCTGCTCACCCTCTGGCTCTAAGCGGGACCCCAGGGATGTGACCTGGAAGGGCCGGTAGGGCTTGCCCTCAGACACCGGGACTTCCACGCTCTCCTCTGATGACACGGTGACGTCTGGCTGCGACTCAGAGATAGACGACAGGAACTGGTCCATGTCGGCTTTCTGCTCCTGGAGTAGCTCGTCTGTGGTGGAAAAGGCAAATGACATGAGTATGAGACAGCCGGGCAAACACTAACACCAGTCGACTTGGGACACGGCAACAATGTGCAAAATGAGAGTTTCGCCAATTATTGTTAACATTCCTTTTTCCAACAGACAGAGAGCTGCTGCTGCAAGAGACGCCTGTTCCCATTTCTGTTAACTACTAATACCACTAATACTAATTAGTATTTTTCTGAGAGCTATTTTCCATGTAAATCTGCACATCTCCCAACAGGATGCTGCATGGTGAGAGCTGTGACCCAGTTCTGTCACTGATCCCGCTCCATTTTAATCTGTGCTGCAACACCATGCTATGGTTCCTTTGATGAACCAAAGGGAACAAAAGAAAATATAAAAATAATAAAATGTGCCGGACATTGCCTGTGTTCAATTGTGCCACTGGAGGTGATTTCATCCCCAATACTGATACCATCTTTAAATGTAATTGTGAAAATGAAAGCTGGAGAGACCCTTAAAAAGAGAGTAGTAGCTGTATTAAATTTGCCTCCACAAATACTGAGAAAAAGACTTTTCTCTCTGTCTCTGATAATTGGTCTTCTGGTGTCCTTATATATTCGTGTTTCCCTTTGCTCAAATAGAAGATATAAGAGGAAAATATAACTGAGGGCCACAGGAAATGTGATGTATTTGCTTTATCTGTCTGGCACATGTACGAATTCCATCACTGTTTTCATTTCACCTTACTCTTATTAAAGCACACCGTCCTCCCTCCCCCTCCAAGCTGCCCGGAGGGTCTTGACTGAACACGACTCACCAATTTCATCCTGAATCTCGTCGGCCACATAAGGTACTTTGTAGAGCAGAGATAAACTCTGGTTCATCCTCTCCTCGATCACACGCAGGTGGGTCATCACCTGTCGTTGGAAAAAAAACAACAAACAAACAGGTAAACAGGGTGTCGTGCAACCCAAATCCAAAATCTCCATCACATGCATGGAGATGATGTGTTTGATTCCCAAGATCCTGGATAATTCTCAAACAGAAAGCAATATAATACAGATTTTGATGTACAATGTTACTATTTACAACCAGTGTAGGACTGTAGCTAATGATTATTGTCATTTTTGATCAAACTTTAGTTTAATTTAGTCTGTAAAACACCAAAAAATAAGTCATAATAAGTATAATAAATAATATGTTGTCCCCCAATTGTGTCTGAGCAACAGTTAAAAACACACTAGGATTTGATTTATAATGATGTAAGATAAAGAAAAGATGAAAAGAAGCACAAATGTTTGAAATAAATTACTTAAAATGATAATTCATTCATTCATTCAAATTGCTGTTGAATCATTTTATGGCATACGACAAATCCATTAATTGAATAATTATTTCAACACTAATCCAGTGACAACAAATTACAGAGTGAATTGCCAACTATTAGTATCAAATGTTCATCCCAACAGTATTCATGTAAAAGCTCCCATTAATGGACCAGAAAATATACGCTTATTATCCCGGAAAATCCCCATGTTAACTCACTCTGGAGTTTATTGTCATTGGTGAGGTTACAAGTTTTGTCACCTAATAGCATCACAGATTACAGTCTTGCACTCAGAGGTTGTGTTATGCAGGAAAAACATGGCAGTGCAGCGTGATAATGCATACGAGAAGATTACAATTCATCCTCAGAAATAGGTGTTAGCAGGAGGAGAAGCACCAGTCCCACCAGAAAGAAGACAACAAAGGCAAAAAAAAGGGAAGAAGAAGAAGGCAAGAACACAACAGAGAAAGAGACAGAAGATGATGAAGAACAAATGAAGAAGCAAAATAGATACAACTACAAATCTGATTAATCGACACAACCACAAAACTGGCTTTGAATTTGAATCTAATTTAATGAATGACAATATTACAAATCAACTAACAGTTCTCTCCCCCCGAATATAAGTGTACTGGAGAAAAGGAGTTGTTCATGTTCCCAAATTTAATCACAACTGTCACAGAAATAGCATATTTTCTCAGACTCGCTCACAGTCAGCCAACTTGCAGACATAAAACAAGTTGCTGCATGTTATAGTCAAATCAGTCGTGAAACTCTGAACTGACTTGACAGGATCTACTGCCTGTCAGTCCCACTGTTAAAAAAAAAAAACTTTTTTAATTGAATAGACAGAAAACTGTCACTAGGTTTGGTTTTTGGTTTTTAGCAGCACTGTGATGTTTAGGAAGGAGAAATATTTCCACATTACTGTTGCCAAAGTGGTTGGCAGAATATGAATACCTACCAGCCACTGACAGAGCTGACTAGCATTTGGCAGGTAACTGGTGTTTATTTCCCACTATGATGATTGACTGTTTTAATCTGCCAACACATGGCTGCAGTGCAGCAGAGCCAGCAACAGATGGCAATAATGCACCTTTCCCCATTAAAGGCACACTGCAGCCCGTATGGCACCTTCCTGTGCCTGTTTGACAAACAATCCTTATAATAAAGATCACATGTCCCAGTGTCGGTATTGTAATTCTGGTGCATCAAGCAGCATCAACTAAGCTAGACAGGTGAGGCTTTTATAAAAGAGAATAACCTTGATCCCAGAGAGTCACATAACACAGTTATATAAAGCACAGCAACCCTTCTATTTACAAAGGATTGTTTTGTAATGCACTTCTAAGTCCCACATTAAATCCACAAACAACAAGTTGCTTAAGACTGAAAATGCAGATTTGAAGCTGCTGCAGGATTGGCCGAGTGAAGGAATAAACAGGGACTGCGCTTGACAAATGAACACTGAGAGATCACAACAATACAGATCGGCTTCTCATGACTGAGCACAGAAGGCTCGCCACCTCCCAGATCCCACGATCCATTTAAATAGTAACCCTCCGGTCTTGTTTCTCTCTCTCTCCCCTCACTATGTTGTTTCATCCATCTGCTGCGTTATCTGTAATGGTGGAGAATAACTATAAATGGTGTCGAAGGGCACTAACACACACACACACACACAGGCGAGTACATCTAACAGAGGAGCTTCCAGCCAAATCCCTGTGCAGTGGCTCAGAGTCCAGCATTACACAAGACCTGCGCAATGTTAATCTTCGGCTGAGGCTTAAGTGAATGAAACACCCGCCGTCCCTCCCTCCGTCAGACGAGCCTACTCTCTCCTCCTGGGCTTCAACTCGGAGAAACACACACTCTTTCTACCTCCTACACACTTAGAAACAGGACAGAGAGGCTGAGACATCATTATCCCTCCCCTGTCGGAGCAGCAATAGGAGAAGTGTGAGATCTTGCAGTGGCTTGGCATGAGGTTTCAGATTTACTGACACGGCCTCTAATACAGTACGTCTTCATTGTCAAAACCAGCCCAGGAGGGAGGTACCAATTAACCCAACTGAACGATTGCAAACCTGAAGGACCACACACTTGATAAATGATTAATTATACAAATCTAAGATGAGTCATTCTTCACAGAAATGCCAAGCATTTGCTGGTGCCAGCTCCTCAGATGTGTGGATTTGATGCCTTTTTGCTGTTTTACATCACTGCCAAATGAATATTTTGGAGTTTCTGACTGTTGATTGGAAACAAAACAAGCTATCTGAAGACTTCCCCTTGGGCCCTGCGCACTTGTGATGGGCATTCTTCACCAGAGTGAAATCAGGTGATCATCAGTCATGATAATCAGGATAAAAACACAGACCTGTGACTTCATCTGAGCAGCCTTCTCGGGATCCACGGCCAGGACGTGCTGGTAGTGTCGGATGGTGTGCTGGCGGTCCTTGTTCTCAGCACGGACGTAGCGCCTCAGGGCTTGCAGGATGCGGTGGGGCTGAGGGGGCGCATGCAGTAGCAAGAAGAATGGTGGTTAGCAGTGTCGGTTGGTAAAACACAGCCTCATAAGCATTTCTGTGTAATACTGACTTTCAGATGGATTAGGTTGATGCAATATTCCTGTCTCCTGCACATATATGTGACATGAGAGCAATTTTTTTTCTCTGAAGAGGTATCAATCACTTTTTATTTCTCTTATAATTTTATAGTAATGATTTTGAAAGTAACATTTCTCTTTCTCATAGAAAGAGAATTTATTTAATCAGATTCTGGTTAATTCGAAAATGATGAAACAACAACATCCAGTTAGTTAAGAACCTGTCATTAGACATGAGTCTGCTTTGTGCTGCTAAAGATGAAAAGCAAACGTGAAAATGACTCTTTCCCTCTTCATCTTCATGTAAGTGAGAAGAGGGACGACAAGAACGTTGCTGTCAGATGTAGGTACAAAATATTCATTGCATATAGCATGACACAAAGTCTTCTGTCTGCTGCACTTATTTTGAAATAGCATCACACCACAGATGATGATTATGATGATGATGATGATGATGATGATCAATTCTTGAGGTAGAACAGAAGCAGGAAATACTGCGCACAAGTCAGCCAACATTACGACAGTCGACATGAGTGCAAAATAAAAATATTTGATTTATTCCTTTTTGGGTAGCAAGTCCAACACTGGTGGTGAGAGAGAAGACCAGCACCTTGCAGCAGAATACCAAACTGTGTGCTGGCAAAAGGATCAAAAGACTATTAGATAAAAGGAATAAAAAAAAAGAAAGAAAACACCACACAGGGATTATAGCTGAAGGTTCAAATGTGATTGACTTTGTGCTCATGGAGGATTTTAGTGTGTGTGTTTTTCTGGCTGCAGTAATCCATTCTCCTCATGATGAATTGCAAGTTGGCAGAGGGTCTTTTGACAGGATATGAGATTAGCCACAGGCCATAAGTAGTGTGAGGCTGAGCGTGGTCTGACGAACGTGTGTGTGTGTGTGTGTGTGTTAATGTGTTTGCACATCGACTCAGGAGGGGAAAAAAAGGCAATAGACAGATGGAGAGAGGTGAAGAGAGGATAAAAGATGCTCTCAGAGGCTGGTGTGTGGTGTTCACCCTGGGGGGGTCGGCCTGCAGGGCAGCCAGGTAGTTCTCCAGGGCCAGACGGCGTCGGTCATTCAGCATGGCCTCCACACGGGCGAGGTGAGTCTCCACCAGCTGCTGCTTCTCACTGGCTGCCTCCTCCTCCAGGGACTCCACCATGGCTTGGAAATGCTATAAACAACAAAATTTTAAATATATATAAATGTATATGCACCTTAAAGAGTATGACTTAACAGAGCCCCCTTCAGCCTCTAAGCTCAGGCTCTGTCGCCTCTCAGGCTTGTCCGGGGAGTTAGGGACTCATTTAGAAGTCTCCACATTCAGAATGTGCCCTAATTTAGCCTTAGAGTGATAAAGATAGAGCGGCCAGGGAAAAGAGATCTTTATTGACGCAGGGAGAGAGGGACCCCGCGCCTGTAAGCCGCCACATCTCACCCTGACAAAGGGACAAAGGGGGAGGACTCCCAGGGGGACGGATCAGTGTCTTACCTGGATCAGTGTCTGCCTCTCAGCCTTGGGCAGGTTCTTAGCCTGGCGATCAGCCTCTTCCCATTCCTTTCTTACCTGGAGTGAGTGGGACACAAGACAGAGAAGCACATGAAGAAAGATGCAAAGTGGTGGACTGTTATTAAAATACGAGCTTCACAGGTTTGACCGCAGAAGCAGCTGAGGTGTATACAACGCAGTGTGGTCTCCACTGCACTAAAAATGGGTCAGAAAATTACCAAAAGACATTTTTGTAAATGCTAATGGGGGAAAACAAAGCCTGTCGTCGCACAAAGACAAGAGACCCTTAAAGTATGACCCTGCTCCTTGACATATTCCTGCATTCAAATTTTAAGAATACTTGCAAATTTAGTGAGTCAGCCGACTTGCATATTTTCTGGCCCTGAATTCTCTCAGCTGCGCCCCAGCAAGCTCAAGAGAATTTGTACTCAAATAAAGATGTTACGAATTTTCTTATTAGAGTTCTTAAAAATAAAATAACATTCTTCCTGTTTTATTGAAAAATGTATTACAAAAAAAAAAAAATCTGTGTATTTATGTATTATATATTTTATTCTTTAATGTCTTATTTAGGTCGTCAAGCCTGATTGATATTGTAATGTTTTGTGTTTGTGTTCATTATTTGGTCTGTTTAGTGTGACCTAGTGTGTTCAGTTTGATCTGCGTTTATTGTTTTGTCTTCTGGTTATTTATGTCATGTTTTTGTTCAATAAAAAAAGAAAAAAAAGGAATCTGTGTCTCTACACTTCCTCCTTAATGAGGGAAGTCAGTAAAGCTTTTACCTCACGAGTGTCCTCTATGAAAAGAGTGAATGTTCTATTCCTTTTTGACAGAGTAATCTTTATCACCAGGCAAAATTAAGAATACTGATTTGTTTTGTAGTTTTTGGATCATTTAGCTTTTACTGTAGGTTTTGATGGGATTTCTTTGTACCAGAAATTAAGCACCTGGCAAAAAGTTCTTTGATTTCCTGGTATTGATGATCAACACATCAGATAATGTTTTATGGTCATATTGCAGGAAGAGCAGTAAACATCTTAATTATTGCCTCTTTCATTAGGGAGGTGGTGTCCTTATTTGACTTGTTAACTCACCCTTTCCATGCGATTGCGGTGCCTGATCTCCAGCTGCTCCTTGGCCCTCTGGAAGCGACTGTGCTCCTTGTCGTCGGCTGGGGTCTCAAAGTAAATGTCAACATCATCGGCGATCTGAGCGGTCGGGGGCACGGCTGCGAATTCAGAAGCAGATGGTGAGCGGACAGGGCTGCAAACTGACAACCAGGCAGACAGACATGCACAGGAACAGACAGACAGACAGACAGACTGGCTGATCCAGTCAGACACAGGTAGGCAGAAAGACAAAGATAAGACAGACGACTGCGCACACACAGAGAAAGAGAGAGAGAGGAAGAGTTGAAAGTGGAATGCAGATTGAAGTTGGACAAAAATCCTCACAGAAGCTCTTCTCTCATTGGCGTTCTTCCACCCTCAGTTACTCTGATAAATTTAAGGGAATCTGACAGTCTTTCCTTTTGAATTCCTTTCATCTTCCCATCGGCTTTCTGCTGACAGGTCGCTTCTCCAACACTAATGGAAATATCTCCGTGTTTGACGGCTGGGTCATCTGGGGCGAGGCCAGAGGGCTCTGTTCTGGGTTCCTTGCTGTACAGTCACGCAGGACTCACTCCCTGCATCGCGGCAACTCGCAAAAACAATAACGCTCCGGGCACGCAAACAGGAAGAGACCTCATCGTTTCACCGCACCATCAAAAACATGACGCACGGATTAATGGATGAGCACATATTTCCTACTCTGAACTTCACTGCTTCAGTCCCTAAAATCATTTTATTTTTCAAATGCAAAAGAAAAATAACATCCAATTGGTCATGGCCGTGAACTGTGTTTGAACTGATGGGAAAAAAAAAGGTGCTTGCTGACATGTGCTGTGGGGTTCTAGCAGAAATAGTGGCAGTGCTCTGTGAGCAGACAGACAGATGGGACAGGTTGTTGACAGGCAGACAGACAGAAACATGAACAAATGGCAGGAGTGAACACTGGCAGGCAAACAAAGAAGACGGTAAACGCTACAAAGTGTGTGTGAAGTTAGCGTGCATACTAATGAACAAAAGTAACAAGGAAAACTAGTGAAGTGAAACTGAAAGTCTTTCTTTGGATTTGGTATTTTTTTTTAATTAAAAATGACTGGGAAGGTAGTGACCGTGACTGTAGTGACAGTAGGGCTGGGCATTGAATTTTTTAATACTAGTGCTGATAGTTTTGGTACCAAAACCAAAACCACAGTTTTGATACCTTACTTTGACTAAAATAATAATTCCCTTTAATAGAAGAAGTCAAATATTCAATGGTGTCTAAACACAGGGAGCTGAGAGGAGTAAGAAAATATGACTTTGAGAAAGTAATCAATGTCAGCTTTCAATATTTGACAGTTTTCCAATATTTGTGATACAGATAAATTTTAGTTGGTACCAAAAAAAGTTATCTGACAGTTCTGAAATGAACAAACTTATAGATATTCTGTCTCAGACAGTGTCTGATATTTTATTTAAATATTATATTATAAATAATACCTAATATAAGCTTCATTTCTTTCTCTCTAATATTGAACATTTCAATAATTTCTAATTTCTCTACTAAAATTTACTGACCTAGTGTGTGCTATAAATTAAAATATTAAGCTCTAAGATCTATAATTTTATTACAAAGAGCCCATTTATGAGTGAAGAAGCAGATACTTAGTGACATTTTATAAATTGATATAGAGCTGAATCTATCAAATGATTGATCTATTGACAAAAAATGAATCAGCGACAATTCCAGTACATTGTTTAAGATTGTCATCAAGCAAAACTACCAAACAAAATCTGCTTCCAGCTTCTTCAGTGGTGTTTTTCTTTGTTTTAAATCATTGTAAATGAAATGTCTTTGGATTGTGAACTGCCAAAACAAACAATCTAGGAAACTGCTGTGAATTTTTTTTTTTTTTTTTACAGTATTTCTTGACATTTAGGTTTTAGGTTTAGGCAAAAGAATTCAGAAAAAAAAGAATTGACACATTATAATATGAAAATTATCAATTAAGCAATTAATATTCGTAGCCGCAGCCCTTTGAGTGGAATAGTAAAACAAAAGAGAATGATGTTGAATGAACTCAGCTGTTTTGATTGTTGTGGTGGAGGTGACGTGGTAACAACAGCTGCAGTGCTTCAATGTGTGACAGCTGAAGACTGCCGAACATGTGTTCAGCTTACAAGTCAGTGACAGACTACACCTATATTATCCTACAGTGTTTTCAGCAGAGAGTCTGCAGCAGAGACACAAACAGAGAGAGGGAGAGGGGTGTTGTCCAACCGGCCCCCGTCATATGAGACTTACTCAGGCGCTTGCACACGGCCATGCAGTACTCCTCTGAGTCGAAATTGTTGCGGTTGCCGGCACAGCCCCCGTATATGAAGCGCACGCACTTCCCCTGGCTCATGTCGAAGTGCCAGCGGGGCATGGAGGCACGGCAGGGGCCGGTCTCAGCCTCCAGGGTGCACACCGCTGCCAGGGGACAGCTTGTTAGATCATCTGGCCACTAGGGGCAGCACTTCATTCCAGTCTCAATTACAAACACTCAGAAAGCTACCCACTGCTACATCTAAAAACATGATTAAACAAAACAATACGCAGGAGCAACCCATTTTTTTGTATGTGACGAGCAGGATTTAGCAGCAGTTTGCTGGATGATCTGTCTTTGTGCTGAGATGAAGAAAAGGGTAAATGCTGCTGATGCTCACACTTATCTAAGTACAATTTGGCTGAGATTCAAGCATAACTGACTATAATTTTATAAGTTAGTTATAAGAATATTTAAGTGGAGGCAATGTGCCAATAAAGGGGAGAGACAGAGAGAGAGAGAGAGGATTGTACATTATAATCTATAACAAGTCATTACAAACCTTTCACTTCCTGCAGAGTCTTGTCTTCATCTTGGCTCTCTGACATTTTGTTGGCCTCTGTCTTCTCATCCTCATCCTCCTTATCAGCTTCCTCGTCCTCATAGACATAGTGGTACTCCTCCTCATCTTCCTCCTCCTCATCCTCGTCCTCATCCACTGGCTCCTCCTTCTGTGTGGGCTGCTCGTCAGCTGGTGTTTCACTGGGGAGGGGAGGAGGCGGAGATGATTGAGTGAAGGGGGTGGAAGCCATGAGGGGAGGGGGGTGATTTATCAAACAAGGCAGAGCAGCTGCCATAGGTCAATGTCACAATGCTTTAATTCATCCAGATGGCCAGTAATACCTGCCCTTCACAAGAGAGCGGATATCACGCTTGTCATGATGATGAAAACAACCACACACAGTCGCAGACCTCGCCGCCCACCCCATTTCACAACCGCTCACCTGTCCTCCACAGCATCCTCCTCATCCAGGTCGGCCTCGTCGATCTCCTCATCCTCTATCTCTTCCTCTTCGTCGTCCTCCTGTGAGGGCAGGGAAGGCGGGGCGGACTCCCCGGCGCGAGAGGAGGGGCAGCACACGTACTCTGTGCCGTGGAACTTGTCAATGCCACAGGGCAGCAGCATGCCGTAGCTGTGCAGCACCATGGAGCTCTTGGCACAGGCCTGACAGGGCAGAGGAAGAGAGCTAGTGATTAAATCTAATGGAAACGGCACAGACTGCTGAAGCTTCTCGCTACTTTGACTAGTAATATTTGTTTAACCTTTATTCATCAAGTTAAAGGACCGCATCATGCCAGATGGAAAAAGTGTGTGAGTCATGGCGGGAGGAAATGGTGGAGGTTAAATTAATTCAGTCACGTTACATTGTTGACATGCTGCAGTCAGGATCCTCATTTTTGTTTTTCATAGATTTAAAACAAAAAATACCCAACAGTTATCAAAATGAGGAAACTGAGTTCCCCCTCATTAGTTATTGTGTCATGAAACCAAAAGCTGTTTTCTGCTGCAAGAAGACACTGGCCATAGCAGTTTACAGTAAATAATGTCCTCTTGTCCCCCTTTTTTAAAAGAAATGTACATAGGTCAATTACAAGGTATTTATTTCTTATTTATTTTAAATCCAATTTTCAAAATAAACACATGAAAAAACAAAATCTGACTGAATGAATATCTCAGTAGGTTGTTCCAGCCAGCCCAATGCACATTGCTGCAACTGATATCAAATGCAGACCTTAGTTTTAGGAGAAACTTTGCTTTGGAGCCTAGAAACACCAGTGATTTCAATGTCAGACTTTGCTGAGTATTACTATCAAAGGGGTCTTGCAAGATGTTAAGTCAGAAGAAATCCCTGTTTGTGATCCAGTGTTTGTGTTCACGGTTCTGCGCCTGTAGATATGTACGTAACGAATCAAAAGCTTTTTCGTAATATTTAAACATTGCTTATTTATCATGTGTACTCAAGGTTTTTGCAGCTTTCTTTATCCTTTACTGCACCAGTCAGGTGCAGGTGCACACTAGCTACCTATTCTCAGAGATGCTACCAGTTCTTACTTCATGACTTCTTGTATAGTGCTAGTCGCTTGCTGTTACCTGACATGGTAACAGATCTATCCACCTACAGGATAAGGATATAGTCATTTTAAAGCTAGTTCACATACTGAGTACAATGATTAATGGGCCACACTTCCAAAAAGTCATGCAGTCCTTTAAGTGACGTGCTATTTTTCAACAATGCTGTGCTTCATCTAGCAGCTCGGAGGTACTGAGTACAACTTCAGTTTAACTGATGGCTGCTGAGCAACTCCACTGGAGCAGCTGAGGATTAGCTGCCCTGCCTAAGAACATCTCAGTGGCAGTCGGTAAGGGAGGGAAGAGGATATTGTTTTTAAATCATTTTTCTTCTCTTCACTGGTGAGATTTATCACCGCTTGGTTGTAACAAATTTGCTATCAGCCGCAGATCAACAGTGGGTCGTTTGTGCCTCTGGGTGTCACACTCTCTGAGGCTGCAGATGAATTTGTAACACGTGTCGAGGAGACTAAGAGTCAGGAAGCATGAGGCGGGGAGCGACACAAACAGAAGCTTGACAGGCTCAGTGAGCTGCTGCTCTTACTGTCATGGTCAGGAGTGGCCCCCAAGGGCCAGCTCTGGAGCTGCCCAGGGGGGATTAGTTGCATTACAGCCACAACACTAATCTGATTAGGAGCTGAAATGTGAGTGCTCCCAGTCAGCCTGTGATCATTCGGCCTCAGAGACTCACAGAGACAGGTGGAAAGATATTCGGGAGGAAAGAGTAAAGATTGCAAAGTAAAAGTGTGACCGTATGACAAGGAGAAGTGACTCAAAATTTGTTTATTTTAGTTACTAAAAGTTAAGCTGATGCTTCAGACTTCCCACGGCTTCCTATGAAGTCATTCCTTCCTTACCTCTTTGGCCACACCGTGCCACTGCTGATGGCTGACGCACATGTCCATACGCTCCTTATGGAAGAACTTGCACTTCTCTGGGACCAGAAGCACGTCACTCACGAACTCGCCCACTGTAACAACAAATCACATGGACCAATATGCCTGTTAGTCACACCACCAATTTATCCAAATAAATAAATAAATGAATGAATGACTGAATAAATAAATAAATCACTCTTCTGCCTGATCGCTTGTCTACAGCACTGCCAGGGTCCGAAACAATAAATCGCCTACTGGGACTAAAAAAGGAATAGCAGATGAGAGGAATGGAAAAAAAGGGCATGATTCAATAATTCATAGCTGCCTGGTCCTTTAAAATTCACTGTAATTTCATTACAGTGATATAACAGGAAGGGCATTTGACACTTGAACATCTGTCCATGCACCTGAATCCGCGAGGGGTTCATCCCTTCTCTATAGCCGCATCTGTCAATCTGCAATCAAAATGGCAGTGGAGAAAATCAGGTTTCATACTGTGCCTCTTTTAAGAGCAGTCCAGACTCTTCCTGCCAGTCAATGATATCATTTGCTTGATGAATTCAATTTGAATATGTTTTATTCATAGAATGAGCTGACAGAAGGCGGAATGGGAGAAATAAAAGACTTGAAAGACATCTTGTGAATTCCTGTGAATAGTTTCAGGTTGAAAACAATTTGCGCGTAAGCATATGGCGCAGGGGTCATAGGAAAGA
Organism: Seriola lalandi dorsalis; assembly: GCF_002814215.2. Lineage (NCBI taxonomy): Eukaryota > Metazoa > Chordata > Actinopteri > Carangiformes > Carangidae > Seriola > Seriola lalandi. The sequence continues at coordinate 1,276,252 of NW_019525113.1, forward strand.
TTAAAAAGGACAGCGACTGCTGGTGGGCTGGCAGTGTGACGAGGCGCTCAGGTAGAAACGCTGCCATCAGAAACAGATGGAAAGCCAGGCGGAAAGAGAGAAAGGAAGCGAGAGGGGTGGGAAGAATAGAAGGTTTAGGGCAAAGTCCAGGCTGAGATCAGCATGGCTGAGGAGTGGGTGGATTGAAAAACACACAAATGAGGGTCTGGAGGTTTCACGACAAGGGCTGGGAGCTGTCCTATAACTGCTCATTTAGCGGTTTGCCATGACCTCGGCCTGAGGCAGAGCTGCTGGAGCACTTCATACGAGCCAAAGCGAGGCAGCCCGTCAGAGGGTGAAAAAGCAGTGTTTTGGAAAATGAGAGGGTAGGATAGGAAGAGGAGAGAGCTGGAAATAGCAGAGGACTCAGCAGCTGCTTCTCATCTCCGCCCAGGAGGTACAGTGACACCCCCCCCCCCCCCCCCCCCCC
>NW_019525113.1:1277199-1290231 GCF_002814215.2 Seriola lalandi dorsalis
TGAGAGAGAGAGAGAGAGAGAGAGAGAGAGAGAGAGAGAGAGAGAGAGTGAGAGAGAGAGAGAGAGAGAGAGACAGCTGAGGGAAAAGCATCATGACTCCCAGTAACCCTCAGCTCCATATCCTTCACACCAGATACTAGCTGATTCATTCGCTCACACACCCTCTCTTCATTTCATCTCTCTCTGTCTCCCTCTCTCTGTCTCACAGGTTGCTTTGGTTGTGAGGTGGAGTGGGTTTACAGCAGACGCTGTACGCAGTCACACTGCAGTGGGTGATGGATGGTGGTGTTTGGAGAGCAGCTGTGCTCTCGCAAGCACTCCTGCTCTGTGTGTTCCCGAGTGCGTGAAGCTGTGCAAGCGTGCGTATGAGAGCATACACTCCTCTTTTTCTCTGACCTCCTCTCCACCTACTCTATTCTTCCGCCTTTCCTTTAACCCTCCGTCTATGAGACACCCACGCTAACACTCTCCGGTCCCCAGGCTGGCTGCACTACAGGTGTCTGGGGAGTGTGAAGATAAGAATACACTCAATGCACCAATGATACCTCCACTACAGGGAGGTGATGAATTCAATTAAGCACCAGCCCAGATCCGCTAGTCGACAACACGGCTATTGTGTTTCAAGGGCTTCCCAAACGGAAGTCTGCTGTAATAACATTAAGTGTAATCAGTTTGAGATCTAAAAATGCAAATAACACATTTAGTGCACTTAATGCTTCAATCTGTGATATATTGGACCACTTGATTATGAGATTAAAACATTAAAATGTATGAGTGAAGAGCTTGAGTTACACATGGAAAATAATGTGTTTCTCAGATTATAATCATCCAAAAAAAATAAGTGTTTGTATCAATGACAAACATTAAAGATGTAAAAAAAAAAAATCTTCAAAAGCATTGAAACATTAATACCTTAGATGTAATTGTTGTGTAGTGTTTGGTCTTATCAAGTTCCAGTCTTGTGCTTTGATTTTTGGCAGTGTGGGGAGCCTTTTGTTTACATTTGCATCACAGATTGTGCTTTTAAAGTGGAAGAAATCTGATCCACCACCATGAAAGGATTACATGGAGGGAAACATGACTCAAACCAGGAGGTAGCTGGAGGTCGGCCTTACATAATACCAAGAACATTTGCATTCAACTTCTGAGTTCAAAGAGCATTTGCGGCAAATTTTTCACTCCACAGGCAAAACCTAAGCCTTCACCAACATCTAAGACTTACCTAAACCTTAACTTGAACTAACCTTTCACATAGGTTGTATTTGTGACATAATTGTATGACTGTGACACTTTTGTCCACAACACCGTGTTACAAAGTTCAGGCTCATTTTAAAAACCTCTTCAGGGGTAAAGGAGTGCGAACAGCCGGAAGGTGTGGTCCTCTGAGACATGCTTGAGTTTGTATCCATTATCAACTCATTCGCAATCACAAGACTCAGCCCCCGCAATGATATCAGGCAGTTGTCACCATGTGCCCTACCCTTTGTTAAATCAACAGAGTTAGTCAACAAGAAAAGCAAAGCATGTGTCACGTCTCTAAATGTTACTTATTAGATCCCACTTCTCACCGAATCACGGCCTTGAAATACTTTGTTCCTGAAAACAACCATGAGATAGAAAGTACGTCAAAGGTCAAGATCAGAGCTGAGAATGAGCCTCAATTTGCCTGAAGTAAATGTGATCATGGAGGAGTATTGCTGATAGCTACCAACAGCAATACATGTTAAAGAAGTTCTTCATACAAAACAAACAGAAACAGAAATGAAATGTAAATTTGGCGACTGCTGGCGCTGTTGTCCCAGCAAAACTTTTTCCTCAGACTGTCTGCCGTGCACACACACCCCAGTCACACATCAGCCACCGACTGTTCTCACCATTCCAGGCATAATAATAAAAAAGTCTCTTAAATAATCCTCTGCTGTTTGACAAAGACATCATGCTGCAGGGATTAGAGTGCCATGGAACAAAAATCACATTCATTTGCAGAGCCATTGTTTGGGGACAGGAAACATGGAGGGATTGTGGCTCTGTGTCTGAGCCTATGCATGGAGAGATAGGATACAGCATACACCAGTCTCTCTCTTTTTACACTGAGCTCATCCTTAGTACTTGCATTATTCATATAAACCTATTAACTTGACAAGGGTGCTGGTCTGGCCCTTTTAATCATATCCTTCAAGCTATAGCCCACCTCCCTTTGGTCTGTTTCCTTTTCTTTTTGATTCCGCTATAATTAATGTACACTGATGAGTATAAGGCAGAACGTCTGATGTCCATTTCGCTGGAACACTGTGCGAAAATCACAAATAATGAATAATTCAGCAGCGCTCTTCATTGCACTTGATATGACAGAGCGGCCTGACAAATCACGGACTGGCGAAGTGAGGCGCGGTGAGGTGAGGTGGCTGAGGCGTGCTGTGGCTTGTAGCATATGATCAGAGCCCTCCAATTAAGCCCCTAACATGCTCCATTACATAATTAAGCAGAAACCCTCTCAATAGCATCCTTCTTGCCAGCACCTTATGTTTATCTCTCCTTCTCCATCTGTCTCTGCTCCCTCTATTCGGGCTCCTCATTTGCAACCCAGCAGAGCAACAGAGAAGGCCTTTGTAATTTGATGGGGCATGAGTGCGCAGACCTTTAACAATGATGACAAAAATGTGCAAAAACAAGCAATCAAGGTATTTAATTACTCCACAAGAGGTGATGGGATTGTTTTAATCAAATGGCAGCCATGGCACTGTTGCTGAATCATAATGAGAGGTCGAGTTGTTGATTAATGCAACAGACGGCCACTGTGAAGACAGGTGGACAGAGGCTATCAGGTGTGGTGTGATGTAAGATGAAAGCAAACCAAGGGGAAATTTGGAGACTGATTCCGTCCGTGAAACTGTCTCATCTGTATTCCCGTCTGAGCCACAGAGGGGCCACTCCAGTTGTGGTGTTTGCCATCCCATGAATTTCCCAAAAGCCTCCTTTCTGCGTTTGCCAAAAATGCTCTTGAATAGTAGCCCATTTCACAGTCCAGTGCAACTGCTAATGGCTTTTTCATCTCGGAAAGCGGCACAACTCAATCAGCAAGAGGCTTTTGGACAGAGGAAGGGTGCTGGGAAATGTTTGCAGCATAGAGTTGGATGTTTTTTCCTTCCTGACATAGCTGGGCAAGTAAAGGGAGAAGCCTTGTTTCAGAGCTCTCTGTTACTGCAATCCTCAGAGGCAGCAGGAATGGTCTGTGTTTGTGTAAGTCAGCAGGTACGGAGGCATGTGGCCTGCAAAGTGTGAGCCTCTATCTGACATTTAATAAACCAGAATATAGCCATGTTGCCACCGCTGATTACAGTGATGCTACAGGAGACAGAGGAGGGAGAGAGGTGTGTATGACGGCGCGGGCGGATGGAGAAATGGGGAGTAATAAAGCAAGGCTCCTCACAGACCTCGCTCTCGCTGACCCTGTATGTCTGTGTGAGTTTATGGCCACTGTCTGAGGGGGGAAATAAGATTGTGCTTTATTGCTCAACAAGCCTCCCCAGCAATAATAGCTTTTCTCCCCTTAGCTATCCGTTCTGAGAGACATTAGCTCCCATCCAGCCTGGATCTGCTCAATCTGCAGCTCAAGGCCTGGATTAGTCAAGTGAATCAGACTCCAATATTGCTCCATGTCACCTCTGCCTATGGCTAAGATATATCATGAATGCTTCTTTTCCTATATTGGATGAAATGCTAATATAGGAAGGGGGGGTGGGGGGCAACGGGGAACGCCTGATATGAAGGGGCCATTTACAATCTTCTATGTGGTCTGAAAAACTCATTAGTGTACAAGCTTACCCAAACATTTGTAAGGCACCACTATATGGGCGTGGCCTTTGCACACCTTCTTCTCCTTCTTGCACCAGTTCTCAATACGAATGGGCTGGTTGGCTTCCACCACGTTTGTAATTTGGAGCTCGGGATACATCTGTTGGAAGAAGAAGCAGTAGAAATAATGAGAGAGGGATTTTGTGTGTGTGTGTGTGTGTGCGTGCGTGCGTAGGAGAGAGAAGGTGCGGTAAGTGGATCTTCAATGGGATCCTTTAATCCATGCTTTATTCTCTCTAGATGCCATCTGCTCAACCGTGAAAGAGCACGAATTTACACTTTCCCCAAATGCCATTAAAATGTCATCAATATATGCAACTGAAGCTTGTGGAGAGGGCTGCTTGAAAATGTACAGCCCTGCTTTTTCTTCATGGACAACTGCATAATAAACCATGACAGCATTACCAGCCGCCTCCTGGCTTAGGAGATACAGTAGGAGGAACAAGTAAATAACAACAGGGCTGTCCATGTTGTGGAAAAACATGTTGTTAATTGTGAAAAAAAAAGAAAAAAAGACAGAGGGTCTGCTAATTGACATGCCACCGGCTATACTGAAAATTATGTCTGTCTTTCAGCAGCAGCTCAATAGCCTCTCCAGTGATAAATCACAGTGAAATGAAAACTGACTTTTTCCACCTCGCTGGCCAATTCCCCCCAGCATAACAGACATATTTATTAATAAATGTCCACTTATTTACTTTTTTGTCTACTAATTTGACATCAGGAAATTGTGTTCAATATACAAGCACCTTACATCGTTATTACATGTGCTGTAAAGCAACTTAGCTGAACTAAAAATGTTCTTTACAACCCAAACATCGTCTTTGATCATTTAAAGTGATGAATTTTAAGATATAGTTTTATCGCATTTAATTTACTGTGAGCTGAACTTTTAAAGGAACAGTGCAACATTTTGGGAAATATGCTCATTTGCCTTCTTCCCACGAAGTTTGATGAGAAGACTTCACTCTCATATCGGCCCATTACATGTTAAGCTAGCCAGCAGCCTATTAGCTTATCTTGGCTTTGCATAAAGACTGGTAACAGAGGGAAACAGCTAGCCTGGCTCTGTGCAAAGATAAAAAAAACATCATTTAATTACATTTACAACATTTCCTGTGCAATGGCTCTGGTTTGAACAGACTTCATTAGCATTGGTTATCTAGAAAAGTAGCAAGCTCCTTACTGGAGCAATGAGACCGAGTAGTAAAACATAGCAAATCCAATCATAGTAAATGTGCCGGTCTTAACATCTAAGACTCAACCACATACCACAAAGTTATGATCGTTAAATAAAAACATTTTACATATTCAAATCTGCACGTAAAACACAATCTAGTTTTGATTTTGAATCACACATCACCACACCCCTGTCACTTTAAGTCCATAGAGTAAAGTGAAGGGAGGATCCTCTCCTTTTCTTGATTCTTGAATTTCACCACCTCTATGACATAGATTAGAGATGTGTCTGTGTCACAGTGACTCACCTCCTGGCAGTACTGCAGCACACCCTCTTTGGTTCCTACACAGCTCTTGGTTCCAGATGGGTCGGGTTCCCAGCGGCCGGTCTGAATGTTGACGTGCATGTTGAGCTTTCCGCAGAACATCGCCACCTGTGGCTCAGCCACGGCAAACCCCGTGCCTGCATTGGCTGCTAGTGCCTGAAGACAGAAAGAGATAGAGAGAGAGAGAAATGGGGGTTAATGCAGTCAATCATTACAGAGCCCATAAAAGCTGGGGAGTATTGTGGCTGACAGACCTGAGACACTGTCTGCTCCGGCCACTTTTCTCATAAACACCGTTATGAGGCCGACACAGGGGCTTGGTACTGTGCTAAGTCTGATCACATAAAGCTGGTTCGGCTCACGTATTGCAATGGATAACTATACAAGACGTGATGGAGCAACATCAGTACTGCCTGTCAACGCTTGGCTGCTACCGCAACTCAATGCTGCAGTGCTGAGAGAGCAGAGGGGCTCAGACAGGAGACAAATTAAATGCACCTCGGGAATGTTTGGCTAGGTTGATGGTTAAACGAGTAGGGGTTTGATTGGATTTGTGCACAAGGTTTTTTTGCTCTGATGCCCACTGAGTGACTGAGAGGCTGCACACAGAGCAGGAGAGAAGAAAAAACTGCAGTCCGTCATGCCTCACAAACCAGGACATTCCTAGTTGAGGGCAGAGCTTTGCTCATTCAGACCTCCTGGGACTAAACTCTTTCCACAAAGAGTGGATCATTTACTCTTCAACGTAAACACCGATGGTGTCTGAGCCACCATCACCTCAGCTGTACAGACACATAGGAACAAGAATTTATACAGTTTACTGAAAATATGTGTTCTGAGATTTGTTAAAAAAATATTTCTGCGACTTCCTACCAGAGCTTCCCATCGTTGTTTACCTCCCAACCCTTTGAACCAGACAGGAAATCTGCTATCTTTCTCCTCCTGTTGTCCTTCCTGTCATAATTTACTGAACTCAGCGAGCAGGAAGCAGGAACACTCAGTCTGCCCATCCTTCACTCAAAATAGCTAAACCCCACTCTGTGTAGAAAATGGACACCAACTGTCCAAAGCTACCGTGTAATCAGCTTTCACGTGATTACCTCTCAAATACGTCGGTGTGGTGCTAGCATCAGTCAACTCATCAGCTCCTCACTGGGATGATAAATCACGGCCTGCTAAAACTCGCCTGAGGCTGAGGGTGTCACTGCACGGGGAACTCTAATGAATTTGTGAGGGGATGTCGCTCTCCATGCCAAACTATACAGAAAACACACACCAGGGAGCCTCCAGAGAGGAAGTGGCATGGAACTTATCCCCTCTTGATTGTCATAAAGTCATCAGGCTGAGTAAACAGGCTTCAGCCCCAGAGAGAGATCAAGGGATTGAGTGAGGACTGCCGGACGCAAATGTCTGGCTGTTTGTTGGGTTCTCGGCCTCAAGGAGACAGGGGTAGAGGCGTCCTCTGCAGCGCCGAGCCAAGGAGAAAACAGCTGAAGAGGGAGTAACGGCGTGTTAGACAAAGCTCTCCGTCTAATTCTGCGCAGGCTCCCAGGCTGATAATAGGCGCAGAACAGAGTAGAGCGAGGACAAAACAAGTGCTGTGTAATCATCAGTTGGCTGTGGCGTGTGATGAACCAAAGCTGAGTCTGCACACATACACACACATACACACACACAAACCGAATATAGCACCAGGCATACACACGCATGCATATATATCCAGCCGCACAAGCAAGCCAGTGCCCACGCACACACACACACACATACAATCTTAAAACACAGAAAAAACATGCAGACAGCCGCACAGGCGCATGTTCGTCCACGTAGGCGGGCAAACACACGCTGGACTGTGTTGATTTAGTCCTGGAGGCACAACAGTCTCAGATTCAACCTCATTTCCCCTCCTTCCTCCATCTCCATGTCTTTGTCCCGCTCCACTCCTCCCTCTCTGCACCACCACAGGCTTGTTTGCTCTCCTCCCTCTCATTCCTTTGTCAGATTGGCTTGGGGTGTATGAGAGGCAGGAGAGGTGGGGAGGAAATGAGGGATGCAGAGAAGAACGTTAGGGAGGAAGACAAGGGAGGCAGTGACAGCCTGACCACAGCGAGACTCCGCGGCTGCCGAAAAACAAGTGTCAGGGGCTGTCCCGACATCCCTTTGACTCCGCTACAGTGGTAAAGTGTCAGTGTGCCTTTAACTCTTCAAGTGAAACAATAGCAGTGGAACCAAAGAGGAGGTTGTTAATACCACTGCCTTAAATCTGCAGTCACATGCCTGTTTAGAAAGAGCAGCTCTGGGCCAGACTTGGACAAAGAGAAGTGTCATGGAGGGCAGCAGAGAGCATGAGAAGTGACAGACAGAGGAATTTTGTCTCATCTGCGTCCCATGTCTCATCACTAAAGTTACTTGAACCAGAAGGACGACTGGCCTCAGGAAAACAGACTGAACAGTCAGTTCTGCTGACTGTGACATACTGACACACAGTCGGTTTGTTTCCTGAGAAAATACCTTAAAAACTTTTGTTGTTGGACAACCATTACTCAGAAATTAATTTCCATAGTGTCACAATTTTTTACATCACTCGATACTGACCTATTCCATCGGTCACAGTGAAACGGAGTCACAAGATGAAAAAAGAGAAAAAACAGGAGCAACTCTTTGACTCAGGAGGAAGCTATGGATGAGTACAACCTGCAGGCTACAGTTAACTGTGGGTCACGCCAGCTTCGACCCTGTTTTTTGTCTTCACTGTGATTTGATGTAACTGCACTCCTTTTTTAAAAGGTCACCTGAAATAACCTGACAGTAATTTGCTTCTGTGGTTTTGTCGTGTTTCCACATGAGACAGAGGTTCGGGGCAGGACCTCATGCCAAGACTGACTTCATTTTAAAGTTCAAAAGCAGGTGAAACAAAGACTGCAGAATTGGCACTGACAGTGGCCCTTGAGCATCACTTGTCTTCTATCTAAGTTGTCTGATCTTGTTCCTAATGCGGAAAGCTGCTGATGATATTGATGAGCCTGTTGCAAACAAACTAATTCAGCTTGGTAGAGCTGGAGGTTTTATAGGACAGCAACCGTTGCCCCTGGATTGCATTTTATTACCTGGGATCTACAAAATGAGTTATCGACAAACATTTTGACAGCCTACGAGAAAAGAAAAGATCGACTGTAGATGTGAAAACATGCCACAACGAATCTTTTGGGATTTATTCGGTATTTCCCAAAGACATAAAGTAATAATAAGATTTTTTTTATTTTCTTTGATCCTTTTGATTCGTCTCTGTCATGTATCATGTTGAACTAAACTCTACTAAAATATCTAATGTTTCTTGGATAAGCTCTGGTTTGGGTGTCAAATATAGCAACAACACAAACACAGACACACAATTACTGGAAAAATATGCCGCCACACCTAACGAGTGTAAGTCATCGAGCATCCATCTCTCATTACTGACTCACCGTGAGATGTTATATCATGTGTAAGTGTGAACACCTGCTGCTATGTGGAGGCTTCGCGAGTCAGAAGAAGAGACAAGAAAGGGAGGGAGAGAAGGAGTGGAAGTTGGGAAAAGGGAGAGACAGAGACAGAGGAGAGGAGAGAATGGGTAAATAGACAACTGCAGCATGGAACGTGTGTTGATTGGCTCACGGCCCGGCTTGACATATTATTCTCAAATGAACGCAGACTGTAATGCTATAAAGGAACGGTGTGATGCGGCGTGAGCGCAGGAGACAGGCCTGCCACCACAGAAGCTTGTCAAAAGCTGTGTGGGCTGAGGATCATTTAGCTCGATTTCACTCTTTGCAAACGCACACCAGTCTGTCACTGCTTTCCCAGTCTGCCTCCAGCACACAAACATGTTTTATTAGCCTGTTCTCTGTGTGCCGAGCCAAGTTTCACATAAAACAAGCGAAGACATGACAGCGCTTGTTGTGAAATAACGCACGGAACATCACATGCACACATGAGCACTCCTTTTTTTATCCTTGTAACAGATGAATATACCGTATGAGTCTGGTTCTCTAATGAGCAACACACACACACACACACACACACACTCACACACACACAAAAACATTACCCGGCAACAACGCGGAAGAGAGTGTTATTTTGAGTTACAGCCCGTTTACTGTCCTCATCTATTTTACATTACACCGTCAATCATTTTGTGATGCACACTACTGTATAAACATTTCACTTGTTTGCACGGTGTAACACCTATCTTCAAAATAATAAGAAATAAATACATGTGAGAATGAAATGTGTTTTTTTTCAGGATTATTACCTTGTGACTTTCATTTCTGTGTGTGGGTGATTGACAATGTAAATGAATACATTCACATGAAAATGCAGAGCGTAGATGCAATGAAATGACAATAAATCAGAGAAAATTTGACAAAACCAAATTAAGGCTTTACATTTACTGTGATAGTCTATTTAGCTCAGGCAATTTCCGAGTCTGTGGAGGCTGTTTTTTTTTTTTTTTGTACTGTTCGGGAATAAAAGGCAGAAAATAGTTTCCTCCAGCAGCTGTGAAAGGGAGGAAATTAAGTCTGATATCTTCAGCAACGCTGATTGTATGCAGACACCAGCAGGAATAATAGAAAAAGGAAAGTGCAACAAAAGACTACTGGCACAAACTTACAAAAAGAAAAAGGAAACAAAAAAAACAAAAACAGGTAGTATTCCTTAATGAGGTTTTAGAAAAACCCTCCTGGACCTGCACGGGTCAGTTATTACATGACCTTCCACACAGCATCTGGGCAGGATCCAAAGAAGCTAATCCGATCTGTGTGTGTTTGTGTGTGTGTGTGTATGTGTGTGGTCTCGGGTCAAACACTTCGGGCAGCGTGAACAGCGGCGTGTGAGTTCAGGACACACACAGAGAGGACAGTGGGAAAGGGGATATAATAAACGAGGGCCGTAATATTCCAAACAGCAGGGTCTGAGCGTCACTGATGATCCTCCAACACAAACACAGAGATGGTAACTTTGACACAGCCAAAACAAACTGTGCACACGCTTCCTCAGTGAACAGACAGTCTAATGAACAGGTTAGGTGGTGGTAGTGCCTGGCTGACATTTCTGACAGACATATTTTCTAGTAAACTGGCTGTGTTGCATTCAGAGGCAGACACACTGTAATCAGCTCCAGTGTCAACAGGTCTATAAACCTCGTAGGCCTCACAGAGCGGTGGCAACTAGTCTAATTTTGGCAGAGGTATGGTGAAGCCATCCTCAAAGTCTAGCCCTTATAAAAGCAGCTCCAGAATGAGGCACCGGTCAGGACTTGTGGGTTCCCAGAATGCTTAGTGTCCATGTGACTCTGTGGAGAAATGCCTGGCATCGTTAATCCACCTAATCCTTCCCTGTGGTGACTTAATGCTTAAACAAGATAGGCAGTGGTGAGAAAGCCACACTCACATGTACAGGAATGCCATGTATATGTACAATATATAGGGACATGAAATGAATACTGATATTTCTTATTGCCTGCAATAAAAAGTGTTGATGTGTATGAGGGAGCAATGTGCACTGGAATTACTGCGTTGTGCTAATAAGTGGAGCAAGGCAATTACAGCATTTCTATTTCTTTATTAGCTTCTATTATAGCTTTTATATAACAGCTTTTAGTATAGCATGTGCTTGTTACCAGCTGTGACAGCTGTTTTCACCTTGTGAGTCTGTTCATGTGTGTATGTGTGTGTCATCCTGGCAAAATGTGGTCCTGGAGACTGTACTGTAGCGGGAAATACCACAGAGGTGGTTTTGAGGACTTTGGCAGGTGTTTACATGTCTGTGGACAGGTTTTGTCACTGCAGTAGCGTCACGTGCCAGACGCAGTCAGAAAACTTTACAGGTGTGTAGTTGACATTAAAATGAAGGCCAAAATTTAAGATGGCTGTTTTCCGACCCATGCAAAGTCATGTTGATGGGCGTTGCGACTGTATTGATCCCATCGAAAGACGGTCTCTGGTCCACATGTGGACAGATCATTACTGTGAGTCTACAGTGGTGCAGAAGGATGTGTGGCAGACTGCAGGCTAATATTAGCTCTAAAGAGAAGGAACAGGATGGAGTTTGGTGTTTACTGTTTCTTACATTAAAGAATTTAGAGAGCTCTTTCAGTTTGGACATTAAAGCTGCTATTTTGCTGCCACTGCAAAGAAATTAGTAGTTTCCCATCACTAGTATACATGCAGCTACTTTCCAAACACAGCATTGCATTTGGTTCACTTTGTGGCGATTGTGGCACAGACGAGAATCAATAAAACACAATGATCCGTTCATGCCAAGAGTGATCTGAAATGCTGACGAGCATTCGAGCTCTGATCAAGATCTGCTTATGAGGATCAAAATACAAAGATATAATAGGACATTGTTAAAGGAATCACAGTTGGTACTTTCAGAGATTATATGTGTACAGAAAATATCCATCACAAGTTCCCAGAGACCCGAGGTAACATCTTCAAACGTTTTGTTTTGTCCAATCACTAGTTCAAAATGTAGAAAAGCAGCTAGTCCTCTCGTTTAAGATGGTGGCTCCAGAAACTGTTGAAAAAATGACTCAACTGATCAATTGATTGTAAAAGAAATAGTCGTCAATTGTGTTTGCTGCATGGTTGATCGATTAACCGATGAACTGTTTCAGCTCTAGAACAGTTGACTTGAGACTTAACAGGACCCGAAAATATGTGTCCCATTACCAAGTATCCACCATGCCGGATAAAATCTACTCTGACAACACTACTGATATTATATCTATCCAGTATGTCGCCTGGTCACTAAGTGTTTATGTTGAATCTATAATCTTTATTATTAAGCTTACATGTTACATTTTGAAAATTAGACTTTTATATTTCTGTCAATTACAGGTCATCATCCCGTTTCCCCGCTCAGTGATGGAGGTCAATAAAAGTCCTGAAATACTTATTGCTCCTTTAACTATCCATCAAAGCACCAAATGGGGTTGTATGACATTGGTGTGATTCTCTCGGTGGTAAAGCCCACAGGAGGGCTGAGGCCTGAGCCGCTGACACCATCATTACACAAACAGCTCACCCGCAACAGATAACAGATGAGAAGGGTGAGGACATTTAGCAACAGAGGGACAGTGACATTTTCCCCACTGACCAAACACCTCTGCCACCTCCCACCCTCAATCGAGCAGACAGTAAAAACAGAATAATAAAAGGGGGGGAGGGGGAGGGGGGGGTTCTGACTGGGAATCAAAAGGGCAACCCCTCACTGCAATGCAAATGAGCTCCTATGTCTGAGTGAAATGGCCTTTTGTCTTCACCATTTGAAGTGTCTCGAGACTACTCTGGAATTGCCCTATGAGTCACCGCTCCAAGCCCGCAGCGCTAAAAATGCTCCCACAGTTAGGGGAACAGACAGTCCAGTGAGTGCCAGTGTCTTTTCCTCTAAAGACAACAACATAAAGTTGTGAAATTTATAGTTCCAACTAAAGTCTGCGTGGGACTCTTCCTTTTAAAGAGGAAACATCACTCACTTTCCACTTCCTCTTATGTCCATTGAGAAATTCTCGATGAAAGCGTAAGTGTTAAAGAAAAGTCAGTTCTTGTAAATAGTCTTGTATTTTGTTAAAACTAAATCAAACACCTTCATACAGATTCTACACACATAAAAAACCGGGGGGGGGGGGGGG
>NW_019525113.1:1290251-1302034 GCF_002814215.2 Seriola lalandi dorsalis
GGGGGGGGCAGAAAACCACTGTCACCACACACCCAGTGCCCACCGTGGAGGAAGACAGTGGCACGGCCATGACTGTCGGTACCAGCCCGGGGTCAGACAGTAAGCCTAGTTGTAATCCTTTCAGCCCAACCTGTGCTTGATTGAACACGCCTTTGTTAATGAGACTTTGTGGAGCTGCTCCAAAAAAAATTGCGAAACATTAGAAATACCATTGACGCAGCCATGTGACGCAGCCATGTCCATCATTTCCTTTCAAGCAGAGGAAATTATTCAGAAGGGAAAAGGAGCTGATCGCGCTACAAGAGTTCAAAGTGATGAAGGATCTGAGGGAGATTCAGGGAGGAAATTTCTACCCGTTTGACTCCTGGTACCAGTGGTCTGCTATCAGATTAGCCTGCTACCTTTTCAATAACTCATCTTTAATTGATTTTAACTGTAGTTTTGCTATTAAATGCGAGCACAAGTTTATTTGACTAGCTCTCATTGTCTGCATTCCTGAGCAGACCTAATGAGTTGAATGTGCTACTTATTGTTTGTACTATTACTAACATTACTACAATAACTACTATAACTAATAAAAATGACTCATATAAAAAATTATTAAAATTAAATAGAGTACATTGGTTTGAATATAATATTAATAATAATAAAATTTGAATGCAGAAATATGATTAAAATGGCAAAAATGGCAAAAATAAACTGATCTAAATGTTTCTGAAAGTTAAACCCATATCTCTTTAACTCCTGTCTAAAAGAGTGTTGGTATTTTTGTCCTGCTCTGCCTTCTCTTAAGGAAATGCTAAGTTGTGTATTAACTGCAAAGTAAATTGCATCCTGTTTTGTGGTAATTATTTACTGGTGTTAATATTCTACACGTCCCACCTTCAAATAAACCTTTTCCAAGGAGAGCTATGATTGAGCTGCAACTTGAGCTCGTGGAGCGCCGCCCGAGCGCTCCGGTGCTCAGCGAACTGAGATGAACAGTAGTGAGACGTGTCCGTAATTAAGCTCCAGCAAGAAGATGTGCAGCAGCTTGCTGGTTGCATGCTAACATTTGTGGTGACTGAGTGGCGCAGGTCTGCCTGTGTGTCAGGGGGAGATAACATGGCCTCTCTCCAGCATACAGCAAACGGACGTGAATGACGACTTGTTCAAATGGCCCGTCACTATGGAAACCTTCTACAAAAGCATCCAAGCTATTCACACAGAGGAACATTGAGGCTGCAGAAGAAAGAGAGAGGGAGAGGGGAAAAGAGGGGAAAGAGGGAGAGAGAGAGAGGAGGGAAAAGGCGAGGACATGAGAGAGAGACAGATTGGAGAAGTGGAGCAGGGGAGAGCGAGGGGAAGAGGGAGAAGAAAGCAGGGAGATAGATCATCAGAAGCTCACAGCGAAAGAGAGAGAAGACAGGAAGGAGAGAAAAAAAGAGAGAAAGAGCAGGGGGGGATTTGAGAAAGGGTAAAAAGAAAATAATGGAGAAAGAGGGAATGAGGCCACAGTTGTGAGAGACTGGCATATGAGACAGTGTGGTAAAGAGGGAGTAGAGATGGGAGGCGTGGTGACGAAGGCTGCGTGAATGGCACAGAGGACGACACTCACAATAACAGCTGCTCTGCTCTGTTCGGTGCGTTCATCCACACTGTGTCCTTGTGTGCAAACACGTAAACGACCCTCAGCTCCATAGGCTTGCACGTTCTTCCCCCGGTACACATGCACATGGCAGAAATACAGTACACAAAGCTACGTCTGTGCTCAGTGCCCTCCTCGACACACAAACTGCGCCCATTCCCATGGCAGCAGCGTGCATCAGTGCGTTCAGCGATGTCGACTCCCATCGAGAGCAGACACTGCTTCACCTGCCGAATATTTACCAGACAGTAAGTCACAGCGTGAGCCCTGAGAGGAGTCATGATCACGAAAGATGAAGCTAGCTAAAGGTAGTTAGCAGGATGTGTCAGTGCAGGTTAGTGCCACACAGAGTCTGGGTGAAAGTCAATGTGGACCCCGGTTCACAGTGTGGGAAGTAAGGTTATAATACAGTCAGGCCTAAGGCTTCATGTACTAATAACAAACTTGTGTTTTCAAATTAAACATTTAAAAAAAATAAAATAAATAAATCTAGTTTTTCAGCTCTGGTGCAGAACATAAATAAAATACTCTTAAAGTTATAATATGTCACTTTTCTGCATTAAAATGTCTAGGAACAACTACACGTATGTAAGATATTATGTTGTGTTGTGTACTTACATCGTCCCAAACGTTTCCAGCAATTCTCAAATACGTGATTATAATTATGGTAATGGTCTGTTCCATTTGGGCGCCTGTCAATGGCGTCATATCCCATATGTACATGGATCGGCTTTGTGGTTTCCTGGCAGAAGCTCAAAACTGACTTTAATCCAGTTTTAAGCCACATTTTTAAGATGCACTTTTTAAACCATAGTCGTGCTCAACTGTGGATTTTAATCGGATGACGGATTTTAGTCATCGGACGTTAAGTTATCAGAGAAAAAAGCCAAGCAAATGTTAGGCAGCTCAGCTCACAGCCGTTCTGCGACATCCTGTGTATGACGAAGAGCGTCGGTGAACCACAGATTTTTAAACGTGAACCCGGTTTATTTGGTGTTTATATCTGTGGTAGAGAGGTTCTGGTAGTGGTTCTACCTCCTGGCAAAAAACCTCCTGAATGACTGACACTGAGGGAATCCAAACAAGGAGAAGCTGACAGTAATGGCGGTGAAGACATCAACTCCCATGATCCCATGCTACTGCAGGACGTCACCCAACCCGTCTCTTGTTATTGTTTTGATCGAGAGACCACTAATGGCAGAAGTTACATACTGTGTGTTTAAAGTAATAAATAACCTTATTTTAGAGCCAGATGTGGTCGGACTCTTGAAGCACCTTCACTGGCCTCAGTGCGGTTAAATTGAAACATATTTAGAGGCGACATGAATGCAAAGTCAATGACAGAACCCGAACATACAGAAGAACATACACGGATCTGCACCTCAGTTTTTTTGACAACACTGACACAGTCTGGATGGACACAAGTGAAACTGGAGTTCCTGGGAAATTTTGGGAAGGTTTTCTGCAAAACCACTCCGGCTGTTAAAGTTCACATTGTGTCTGAATGCAGCCTGTTACACGCTTTGATTTATTGTTATTTATGCCTTGATATATGTTTTACTCATGTTATGTTGTTATAATCCTAGTTGGAAGGTGAGGAATGAGGGTATAAAATTAGAATCTTAAAAAAAGCGTATAGCTGCGAGACGAGAAGGTGGCACAAGGTAAAGAGTCTTCTCTTTGTCACTCAAGAATCTGAAGCGCTTGTTAACAAAGAGAAAAGTAGGCGTTTGTTTGACTCATGTTTGCTCTTGAAAATCTTGGTTTACACTCAGCTTGTCTTAAGAAAACATTTCAGAACACCCTCTATGGATTTACAAGCTATAGCCAGGAGTTTACGTGGGAATAAATCTCACGCAGGCAAATTTACACAAAGCTTCCAGAGATTTCCAAGTGTAGTGCTGTCAAGCAGCGGGGACCCTGTTAGTGGCCCTTCACAGTCACTCCACATTCTCCGTCAAAGCCTGAAAATTCATTTCGCCAAGAAGAACCTCATGTCACCCTCTCACTGCTCAATCATATCCTCCCTCTCTAATCTTTCTCCTCTGCTTGCTATGAATTGCTCTCATAAAAAAAGTGAGGCCTTTGACATCTCTCCTCAGCTCATGTTTTCTTTTTTCTTTCCCTTGCTCGTCTCTCTTACGGTATCAATGTATAATCACAAGAGCATTGTCGGGGCACCGTAACCGTCACCCCTGCACTCCTTGCTATAGATTGTTTGTAATCGTTCTGATATAGTAATTATTCTGTGTGTTTTAAGTGGCCGTGGACAAGAGTCAACTAAAAGGCCTGCTGTGTGAATGTAAATGTAGAGAAGTGGAGAGATACTAGGCCAAGAGAAGAGAAAAAAACACTGTTAATTAGAGCAAAGTACTTTTTTTTCTTCTTGTGGCACACTGCCTTTTCACTAGAGAGAAGGTGTGTCTGGGCTATTTATAAGCGGCTCCAGTTGGTGGGCCAGTGGGGTCTTGTCTTCCAGGCCTTCCCTCTCCAATGTTGCTTGTTCAGATAGAGAGAGAGAGAGAGAGAGGGAGAGAGAAACAAACACTAGAAAACATGAGGATTACACTAAATTTTTTTCTTTGGTTAAGTGATATCATGCTAATTAGAGCCATATTTCATCTTAAGAGATTTTGTAAATGAGAGCTCAGGGGGGGTTTTAAGGCAAAATAGATGTAATGGTAGTACTCCATTCCTTTTAATGAGAAATTCTGTCAGAAGACTGATTAAAAAGGTAATAATGTGTTCGTGTGGCATTTCATTTATTTTCACTGTCAAATTAGGGATTCAAAGTGATTCTGATGGGCTACCGCAGCGGGTTCAAACTGCAAGTATCCTGGTTTTATTGTGGGTAGAGTCTGGTAAACGTTTGGCACAATTCCAACAAGCAAGGCAAAGGTAGTGTTACTGGGCTCGGGAGTTCATCTAATGACTGAAGCGACGTCCACACGACTATGTTTTAGTTTTAAAACAAATCTCTTTTACTATGTTTACACCTGGTGTCCACACTCCGGTGTTGTGTTTTAGGTTACATCCACACTACTACGCTTTCGTTTTAAAACTGCATTGTTAGATGAAAACGGTCTCTGTCCAGATGACCGTCTTAGCTCAGAAATGATCTTCATCCATACCATCCCACCTGAAAACGCATACGTACAGGGCCATTCACGTACTGTGTGTTAACAGGGAGCAGATCGTCTACTCTGCAGTTGGTTAGTTGCAAAACATCATTGTTTCCAAAGGTTCACGTTTTTCGCCCGTCCAGTCAACAACAAAACCCACAGAGTTTTCAAATTAAAACAAGGCCCAGCAGCGTTTCCAAAAGTGTGCGTGAAAACTCTGGAGTAGTGTTGACAGCCGGTGAAAATGCAGCACAAGTGATGCGTTTTAAAGCTAATACAAAGTCGTGTGGACGTAGCCTTAATTTGAAAACTAAAGGATTGCGTTTTAGTTTGGATGGGGCAAAAACAGACCTTTGGAAAAAATGACCTAGAAACCCACGGCTGCTCCCTGATTGGGTCTTATCTGTCTCGACTACAGGTAAACAACATGGATAATGAATTATAAACGTCACTGACCTTGTTGTCTTTGTTAGCAGCTGCTCGTTCACAGTATTTTGCGCAACTAATCAATTGCAGAGTCGACAATCTGCTTCCTGTTTACCCCGGCTCGAGAATGCCCACTGTGCATGAATGGTCATGTATGTATGTGTTTTTCATCGTTTCTGATAAGGAGCTAAAATGCTAATGTGGATGGAGATTGTTTTCATTTTACATAGCCTGAGAAAAGTTGGAGTGCGCTGAGTTGTTCATAGATCACACATGAGCAGAGTTTCCTCGGTCACTCAGCTCTAATGGAAAGAGAAAAGAAACTCAGAGTTTCTTGTTTTGCTCGTGACTGCACAGCTAGATTTATCAGTGACATTGATAAGTGTGGAAAACTTCCTACAAAATGATGTTCCAGGTTTACAAGTCAGGTTTTACTGCATGAGTGTTTTTACAGAGGCAAAACCAATGAACCCATTAACTCATGCAAAATGCACCTCAGATATTTATGATGGAGGTCTTAGAGACCAAAGGGCAGCCAGTCATGCCACCTTGGTCTATGTGGTACAACTATGTGGTACAAATAGCTAAGCCACTCTCCGCTATCACAGGACAAAGGTCCTCACTCCGCCCCATTTTAATCCCTTTCCCCTCCCTCATTTCACACTGTTTTTTCCCTCCGACACATTTTCCCAGACACCCAGTGTTGTCAATACTGTGTGGTCTCACCATCTTTCTCTCAGCTGTTATCTGCAACGTGTCAGACACACACACACGCACGCACACACACACAGGGCTGCTGTTCAGATGCCTGCTTGTGAACATGCACCGAGCGCCTGACAGCCAACATCAGGATGCCTGCTGCATCTTGTGTTTCATTATTCTTTTATTCTGTGGGCAGGGGCATGCCAGTGAAGCGAGGAGAGCGGGGCAGAGCAGGAGCATGAGGGGACTGAAGAGCCATTTTCCCCCACGGCCCCTCTTGACACAGATTTCAGGCTGCACACATCTCCCTGGAATATTACTCCTCCCCATCCACCTCTGCAGCCCCGTCACAAACAACCCTGAGGGTCGTCCGCAGCCTTCATAATATTGCATTTGGGCTTCCTTACTTGGTTAGTTTAGGTAGATACAGAGCAGATTGGTTTTTCTAGCTGGCTGAGGAGCAGGAGGCATTGAGGACGGGAGATGAAGAGAAAGAGGAAGCAAATTTGTTTAGAATCTGTTCGGGGTGTACTATTTGCAGTGTATGCTGCAAAATTTAGGAGGAGAGACACGTCAAGTCATGGCGAGGGCTTGACTACAGCTTCCTCGTTAGTCCAATCACCGTCAAGAGATGTCGGGAAAGAGGCAAGGAAAGCAGGAAAAAGGATGGGCTGAACCGGAAAGGCAGGGCAGAAGAGTAACTGTTAGCTGATAAAACATGGGCTGAGTTATCTGCTGCTGAAGTATCTGCTTCTCTCCTGTGTTGGCTTTTATGAGTTGTCACAACAGCTTTTAAAAAGAGACATAAAAGTAGGTGCAAGGGTCTGTAAATTGTTGATTGCTACTTAATAGGCGCAATTCCGAAGAGCACAAACTGAATTTAAGCCTCTATCATCAAATTTCTCCGACGCAAACACAACAAAACAAGCCAAAAAATTCAGGGTCTGAGGTGTGTTCTGTAGCTTGCAGAAAAGGTTGGTATACACATAAAGTCAGTCAACAGAGAAATAACTGATAAGTGTGCGCTGCAGCGATAAAGAGATAATTACACCGAGGGTTTCACCCAGAGCTTGTTGTTTAGTTGCTAGGCTACGCAGGTGCATGATTGCATAAATAAGGCAATGAAGTGTAAAAACTATTTCTTGCAGGAAGATGATTATTGCTTTTCATTTTGTGTTAATGACCCAAGGACTGCCATGATTGAGGTCCACTTTTAGGTGAATTTTTTTTTTTTTTTTTGCAGCAGCCTCACAGCTACACGGCATGCTGACGATGGGTTTGAGCGTTGAGCCTGCCTCTTTTACAGAGCTCCTGTCAGTAAAATCACCCATTCTTCCCTCCTGACCACTAAAAGCTCTCTGCATGAGCAACCCCTTCAATCCTCCATCTCCCTCCTTTCATCTCTATTCACTTTGAGCACTCTGGATAACCGTGCGCACACATCTCCTCTTGCCTCAACTATCTCTTTGCCTCTCCACCTGCTTTTCTCTCTCGCTCGCTCTCTCTCGCTCTCTTTCAGAGCCATGTGAGCTGGCGACCCTCTCAGCCCTCTCTATCCGGGCTTATGGCCCACGTGGCCTAGAGCGGATTACATTCTTGACATCACTGTGCCAGATGTTTATGACGAAAATAAACAGAACAACTAGCCTCACCACTAAGTCAAACAATGCATTCAGCCTAAACTTGACACGTCGTTTCCCATTTATGCTTGGGCAGGTTCTTCTGTTTCAACAGTTGCCTAATGATCTCCCCTGTTTCTTTTGTCTCTTGTGTGTCTCTCTTGAATTGGAATCGGAGCTGCTGTCTTCATTACCTTGTTCAGGAGACTAAATTGACTAGCTTTTTCTGGCTTTTACTTCATCGCTCCTCCCGGCACGAGGTTGCATTTTTCCGTTCTTTCGCCTGTAGCTCTCTCCAGTGAGGCGGTATGGAGATCAAATTGCCGATAAGCCGCCCGCTGTAACATACACATTAGCATGATTAAATTGGCCATTGCCTGTCCATTTATTAAAAGCCTCTCTTGTGCTGGGTGGGAGGTCTATCTAGGTGGTGAGTGGAGCAGGAGCTGCATACGTGCGATTGTACATAGTGTGTGTCGCTGCCATGTGTATGTCTAAGCCTGACATCACCAAGGCAGAGGAGTTAATGAGGGTTGCAGGGGTATTTCTGACACGGTGCTGGCTTTCTGTGAGGGATTTCAGGTGATGTGAGGGAGACGGAGCCTGCTGAGAAGCGATAGCTGGGCGGGAAAAAGTCGGCGGTGGCTCTGGCAGTGGCTACACAGGAGATTTAGGGCTTAGGTGATTGTTAGACGGGGCTCAGTTTGTTTTGAACTATGGGCCTGTGTTTTCCACGGGCCGCTTTATGTGGACGCTGACTCTTTCCCCACTTTGTACTGCACTCTCAGCAGTTTAAAAGAGGAGGATTAGACACAGGAGTGTGCCTCTCTCTCGTCTGCCGGAGAGCACAGCCGCCTAATCTCTCGCGCCGAGGAGAGGGGATTTGGGAGAAATGACCTGTGCTCACTTCACTTTCTCTTGCTTCCCTTCCTCTCATACCCTCCAAGTTGACTGAAAACACAGTGCCGCATCCTTCCTCCCTTCCTTCCGTCACTCCCACTCCTGCTTTTTCATTTTCCTGCTGGATGACTCTACGCTCATCAGCATGCAGCACCACGCAGCTGCTCCTCAGGACCAAGCAGGCTGGCAGACAGGCAGGCAGACTTGTCAATAAAGGAACCACAGTAACAGGGCACCTCGGTGAGGCCTGCAGCCCTGTCACTGACGTCTCTCTCAGCTGCCCGGACTCCCTCACTTAATGAGGACGTAATTGTTGAGCAAGCAAAAGAGAAACCGGGGAACTGAGGAGGGAAGAGCAGCCATGTGTAATGGAGAGATAGTAGAGTGAGAGGGGAAGAAGGTGAGGGAGTCACAAGGACAAATTGTTCCGGTGAACAAAGTAAGACATAAAGCAGCCAATTTGTCCTCAAATGTGTGTTATAGTACATTGAGCGGTGAGAGGGTAGGGGAGGAAGAACACTGCGTCTAAATCAGAGGGACAGAGGGGGGAAATGCTGCTCAGCGGGAACTGACATTGAGAGCGGGCGGGGGAAAAGCAGCTTCAAGGACAACATGGAAATATCACATTCAGTCGCTACAAGGCAGCCAGGAGTTGTGGACCAGCCAGAGAAACTGCAGGAGAAAAGAACCAGATCAAGGACATAGAAGTGATGTTTCCAAAATATCTGACAACATGACATGATAGCAGGTGACAGATGTACTGTGTGGGAATTCAGAAAAAAAAGAAGAAGAGGTTTTTGACCTTACTAGTGTTGGCATGAAACCTGGAGTCTGACTTTGATTCCACAACTAATTTTAACATCTTTGGATTTGATACAACAAATCCACAGCAAAAAAAAACTGAAGCAGCGAGATGCCACATAGTCAGACATACATCATAAATTTTGCACCATTAGTCAATTAATTATTAGGCAAAAAAATTGCCTTTGTTTCTCAAATGTGAGGCACTAATAACCCAGCAAGTCTGCAAGAGTTCACTGTGAGACAGCCAAATCCTTCACATATACTTTAAGCCCTGTGGAGGTGATGTTAAAATTGATTTTCAGCTTCTCGAAAAAATTTCAACATATTGAATGTTCAAAAATTT
Organism: Seriola lalandi dorsalis; assembly: GCF_002814215.2. NCBI lineage: Eukaryota > Metazoa > Chordata > Actinopteri > Carangiformes > Carangidae > Seriola > Seriola lalandi. The sequence continues at coordinate 1,299,795 of NW_019525113.1, forward strand.
TAATATTAAAATAATTTTCCATCCCCATCTTACGAGGTTGTATTAAAATTCTCGGTCATAGTGACGACACTGTGGCGGCAGCTGAGTTGGACTCCAGTCCCTGCGTGCGGTGCCACTCTCCCATGACCACCCAAGCTGATTTTAAATGAATCTGTGCCCTCATTGCAGAGCTCCCTGCTCCTCTTTCCCTCCCGCTGACACTGAGCAGTGGAGCACAGACACAACCCACATGTCTGCATTAGCTTCTGACGCTCCAGGCAATGCAAGGGGAGGCCATCTTCACCACGGGAAAAAAAATGATGGATGTGATGTAGATATGCTTATCTGTCATTAAGCCCTGCTCTGCCCTCCCTCAGCCTCTCTGCAGAGGGGAAGGCGGAGGGGTTTCAATCAGACTAGCGAAGAATATAACTCTGGTGAGACATGCTGAGGCCAGTGGCTAATCAGTCACGTTTCTATGGAGAAGACACAGACTTCACAGCAAGAGCATCCCTCTCTAGGCCGGTCTACTGCATTTGCTTTTTGTCACTGGGCTGACCTTGTCCCCCCCCCACCACCTCCTGTGTCTTGTCCTAAAGTGTACAACCCAATTCGGACCCCTCTGCGGTGTCCTGCCACTTTTCTGGGAGAGATCCCAAATCCAAACCAGCGTGATGACGGAGACTATGAGACAAATCCCTCGCATGACTGGGCTGCAATGTCCGCCTGTCAGCTCCCAGCGCCTCAATAATAGCGCAGTGACGCTAAATGGGCTCCTGAAACATAAGGACGGGATGTGATGAACACTGAAGGGAGCGGTTGGAGGGTAGGTGGGGAATGGAGGGGGTGGAGTCCGGTAAAGGCGGCTAGCTGCTCAGAAGGCTCTATAATTAGCTGCAGAAGATCAAATGACTTTTAATGGGTTTGTCTGAAAACAGCAGACTATTTCAGATTTGTGCTTGGAGCTATATTCATATCTCATCAAACTAATGGAATTCTCTGGAGTGCTTGATTGGTTTTTATCTCAGATCAAAATGGCTGATAGAGGTGCACGGCTGCAGCATTCGTGAACTGCAGTTTGTAGTAAAAAAAAAATCCAGTTTTCGGGGAACCTATTATGTAAAAAGGACATGGTTGTTATAACATTTTTTTTTTAAATTTTTACACATGATGTCAAATGAGAGCACTCAGAATTCATGGCTTGATGCACAATCATTGCTGCTGTAAGAATCAGTTCCCATGGATGTTTCAATGAGAATGGGGTTATAATAACTTCTTGTGAAAGATAATGGAAACATCTACTGGTCATTAGTTAGAGAATTAATAAGTGGAATACTACAAGGATAATATCAGGGTCAGAGCTCAGCCACTGCCCGAGCTAGGTGGAGGGAGAATGGTACAGAATGCTAAACATGCTGCCTACAATTAGGACCTGAGTGTGCAGCAACAGACACCGACACAATCATATGGGGAACTGTCCAGTGCAGAAACAATAAGCAGATTAATCGATTAGTTGATCAACAGAAGATTAAAAGATAATTCTGATAATTGATTAATCTGTTAAGTCATTTATCAAACAAAAATGCCAAACATTTTCTGGTTCCAGGTTCTCAGACGTGAGGATTTGGCGCTTCTCTCTGTTGTATGTCATTGTAAATTAAATTTAATTTAATTTTTAATTTCCCCGCCACTTGCCCCAATGTCAGCTGTGCTTGGCACCGGCTCCAGCCTGTGAGGTTATTGTTTATGCCTAAAAAAAAAAACTGTATTGCTGAAAACTTGTGTACAGTCATTGCAGGGGAACTAAAGGGAAATACAGCCCAAGGCAGAACGGGGAGCTGCTGCACATGCTCTCTGTCTCACTCTGTTTGTGTATCTATGAGTGTCCCTTTATTTCCCAGGGTTTCCTGCTAGCATTCAAGCTACATTAATTTTCCCCACTCCGTCATCTTGAGTTTTCTATTTTCGACTGAGGGAAATATGTCCAACAAACTCCAGCCGAGTTCTAACTCTCATTTACGTTTCGCCTCCTCCTTAAATTATACAGTACACAAACCTCCTTCTTTTTATTGCCTCTGTGACGGCAGGGAGGGGATCTGCAGGCTCCAGCTCTTCATCATGCATGAACACCTCTCATTGAATTAATTACAGTGAAACTCAAGGGGAAATTTTCATCTAATTTCTGTTTCAGGGAAAAAAATGTTCTGCCTCAGAAGTCCAAGGTGGATTGCTAGCTACCCCCCCCCCCCCCCCCCCCCCCC
>NW_019525113.1:1302054-1306451 GCF_002814215.2 Seriola lalandi dorsalis
CCCCTCCCCTTCTCTCTTCCATAGGTGAAATCTCCCCCTTGTTCTGTCTGTGTCCCAAGTGGACCATCCTACAGGGCTGCTGTTTGTCCTTGGTCGCCTTCTCCTTGAGAAAGTGCTGTATCAGACAGGCTGCTAACAGGGCCGACACACAGCTCGAGTACCAGCGGCGGCGGTGGCAGCAGCACAGGCCTCTCTCGGGGGGTATACAGTTACACTGCACTGCTTCTATCTTTTACCGTTCTGACATTTTCATTTCCCCCCCCACTCTCCTGAGGAAAAAAAAGGATAAACTTAAAAAAAAAAAAAGAAACAGGATAGAGTCCATGTTTCCAGTCTGGATGATACCATTCCCACTATAGGCACGGGGGTAACGGGAGAGATGTGAAGGAAGCTCAGTAAACAGGAAGACGGACAGGGAGGGAGCTGGAACTAACATGCTTTGTTTTCCCTGGCAGCCGATGGGAGTATTTGAGCAGCGTTGCTCAGCAAAATAGAGCACTATAGCAGCAAGGCAGCCTGCCAGTCATCCAGCCAGCTTATCAGGGCGAGAGCCCCACCTCCTCCCACATTCTCCTTCAGCTATAAAACTGTGGCACTCAGTGTTTATACCTGGGTACGCAGATAAGTTAAAAGAAGGACTTCTCGTGACTTCTCGAATCACCACAGAAAAAACAACAAAGAACACAGATGCTGTTGCCGTGACCGTCCTCAATCGCGCCCTACACTATTCAGATCGTGACACCAAAACACAAAACATCAAACAGTGGCTTTCCAGCGTGGTGCATGCACATCCAGAGTGAAATAAGTACAGAGACATTCGATGAACAAAGAGACACAAATATACACAATAAGACAGACAGGCCCACCCACACACTCCAGCTCACACACAGAAAGAGACAAAGAAACAAATCAACAAAGCACTAAGAAAAGACACATCAATTATAACTGAAGTTTGGAAAACTGGGTCTGATTTGAATGCTCTTGTTCGACAAGAGACGAAATTCAGTTGCAGATGGGTTCAAACACAGTCAGAAAAAAAAACAAAAAAACAGCCCTTTAGTAATTTATGCTCCTATATTTTCTGGTGCAGTTGAGCATGCAAACAGTGAGATACAATGCTTGGCATACAGTTAACTAGCTCTCTGATTCTCAGCTGCCTGCCTCCATTTTATTCCAGTTAGGCAAAAAAAAAAAGAAAAAAAGAAAAAGGCAGACAAATCAGTGTGCAGGCCTCGATCGAGTCTGCGTATGACTCACTCATCTTACAAAATTGCAAGTACACACCTGAATAAGACATAAGAGGGGACAACAGGCAAGGTCCTTTTCACATTGGGACGGACAGGGACTGAGGAGGAGACGGGCGAGGCCATAGGCAGAGGTACATGTGCACTATAACTCATAGATAGCACACCGGATATTTTATTCATGGGAAGAAAAACCCAAGCAGCAAGAGTGACTCACTGAGCTACAGGGATGGACACACACACACACACACACACACACACACACAGATGCACACATGCACACACAGACTGAGCAGGGGTGGGGTGGGGGGGGGGTGACAGGGTTTAACCCACCTACTTTGACTGCCTTCTCATTCTCAAACAGAAAATACATTAAAAAATAAAGTCTGAAATGGCAAGGCTCCTTTCAAAGGGATTAAAGGGGATGTTTTTGTCTAGTGAACTTGCCCGAGTGTGCTCACTCTCACTGCTATCACAGGAAGAGAGCTGCTCACAGCACAATACAGCGAGCCGTTTGCACTTCAGGCTATGCATTCCTGAGCGCTCTGGCATATAAACCGACAAAAGGAATTCTCGTGCAGCCGTGCTGAGCCAGGCTATTGTGAGAACAACATACAGACTCAGGTGTAGTGGCGTTCACCTTGGCTCGCGCGGCTGTGCAGATCGGCCTCCGTACGGCAGGAGGCCTGGTGCAACTTAAGCGATGTGCAGTCATGAGTGAGTCGATTTGAACCCGCTCACTCACTGCGCGCCAAGTCCCCGCCACCCAGGATCTCTCGCCGAGAAAAACGGACTAAATATGTGATGAGCTGAGCTGTGAGAGGATTCGGCTGCACAAACACACACACAGACAGACACACGGCCTACACAGACACACAAACACACATTTCCAATTGCAAAAAAAAAAAAAAAAAAGATGAAGAGGCAACTCAGTTCACTTGGGATAGTTAGAGCGCACGCAGAGGCTGGGAGACAAAGCCTGGCATCTTGAGAAACAAGTCTCGCCTGATGAGGCCTCTCTATTTAAATCCCCGGGATGAGCTGAGAGTGTGTCTGTCGATGGAATCGCTCCAGGAGACATGCACAGGATTGGAGGAAGAAACAGCCGAGGCAAAGAAAGGGGAAGATGGAGAGACAGACAGAGTGGCAGGAAGGTATGTTTGAGGAAATGAAAGGACAGAGAATAAGGGCTTGGATTCAGTCAGACATCCCTTCCTACTGTTAGACATAGAGCACAGTTCAGACCTGCAATGAGCGCCACTGATACTACACACAGGTGTGACTCACTGTGTTCTGTGACACTTTGAAGTCAGTTTGCGTCTGCAGGGTGTGGAAATGAGGGTTTGTGACTGAGTGAGTGGGCGAGTGGGGGAGTGAGCCGAGTGAGCGTATGAGTGTGTGTATGAGCACACGGAGAAGGGTAGGGCTCTGGGATTAGTACCTCTCCCTTTGCAGATCTATAAGCACCCAGTGTTTCTTGTCACTAAGAGGATTCTCAGGGATACAGGGCTGTCCCAACAATTGAAAGCAAGGTTTTAGGCGCTAATCTACGAATTCAAGGGCGAGCGAGGCTGATTCTTAGCTGATGGAGCACATGCTGCTGCCTTCAGCTTGATTGACACGGCACAACGTGGAGGTCAAAGAGGCAATCTTTACAGCTTAGAGGAGAGAGAAGAAGCAGCCTACAGAAAGGCTTTAACTGTGAGCCACCACTCACAACGATGTATTGAGAGATCATTATCAAATGCAAGAGCTACCGATTGTTGTTTTGGGGGGTTTTTTTCCCCCCAGGCCTTTGCTCTCGTCTCTGCTCGGTATCTTGATCACCTCTGTATGGGTGACAACACCCTGGGTCGTACCGGCTATTCAGGGGCACACAAAAGGCCCTCATAGGGAATCATTCAGCCCTGCTAACGGACGGCTCCACAGCACCCGCCCAGACAATCACAGCCAAACTGGGGGCATTCATTCATGAGCAATTGTTCATTATCAGCCCATATCCAGAGCAAATACACACGTAGAAGCACACAGGAGCGCACTTTAATATCAGCACTCACCCACATGCACACACAGCCAAGCACGCACACAGACTTTGAATCATAAGAGGAAAAATGCTGTTGCAAGAGGACTGTAACCAAAGAGCAATAAGCACAGCACCAGTCTTTTTTCTTTGGGGTGGGGGGTGGGGTTATGCGAAACAGAATTTTTTCTTACTTCTTCTTCTCCCTGTGTACAAGTATCCAGCATTACTGAACTTCTGTGGATTGGGTCTGCTTGTCCATTCCTCTAAGGACTACTCCGACTTGTACACGTTTGCAAACAGAGGCTATATAACCAACCACCAGCATGAGTTAACACTGTGACTCTCTTCCACACAAGCTCCATCTTGCCTCGAATCTAGACGTGTGTGGTTATATTTGATGCTACAGGCCAACTGGAAGGAAAACACCCACTGTTTTTGGATTTTATGACAGGCCTAAAAAAAAAAAATCTGATGTTATGCTGTGTTGTGTAACACTGTCACAGCTGTGATAATCTCTGCTTGCTTAAATCAGCAGAGAATCAAATGTACCAAATGCATTAACTGTTCCAGATAGTTGGTATTCTATTAATCCAATGGGAGCCATATCAGCAAATGCCTCAGTGTGACGCAACTCTCTGGGTAAACCTGCTACGTGGTTCTAGCCTGTGCGCTATTTCTTTTCTTTTTTTTTAATACAAAGAAGGGGTATGAGCAGAAAGTAAAGACCTATAAATCGCCAGGGCAAAACCTCTTTTGAAGCCACTGCAGACCGTAAAGCCTCTGACACAGAGATGCTCAGATGGGGGTGGGGGTGGAGGGGGTGGGGTGCAAAGCTGAAAAAACAAAAGCTCACAATCCTGCATTCTCACAGGTATCTGACAAAACAAAACGGTTTGCACAGCTGAGAGTAGCCGGCTAACTCCAAACTGGAGGAACTGCGAGACACAAGAGGGGCCACTCTGGTCTGATGACACCTCTGCGTTCACAATACGCAAAGTGATGAGGAACAATGGAGGGACGAGAGGGAATAAACCATCCCTGACCGACGCTGAGAGCGTCCCCGCGGAGCTCTCATTCTGTGGACCTCTCACGGCTCGTAAATTCAAGCTCAAGGTCCAGGAGGGTGGGGG
>NW_019525113.1:1306471-1337906 GCF_002814215.2 Seriola lalandi dorsalis
GGGGGGGGTGGGGGGTTGGGGTGAGTGAGTGAGTGCAGTCAGCATGTCAGCACAGCAATATCCACCTCAGCTGTGTGTCCACAAGCTCATCAAGCAGGGCCCAGTCTGCACACACCAGTAGCTTCACCGACAAATAACAGCATCAGTCAACAGCCGGGAAGTTGTTTTTTCGGCCGTCCAGGCCTGACGTGGTTCAAAAACAATGAGTTACACAAGAAAGGGGGCAACGCAGCTTTGGTTTTCGTTGCTGTCCTTGGTTGAGAAAAGGACACTTTGATGTTTAACGTTGTGAATCTGACTGTGAATCTTTTACTTCAGTTAACTGAGGATGTGACCTGATGTTGTTTTTGAGGAGGCATGCATCATAAAATCCTGGTGTTGGTTTAGTCTCCTCTCTCCCACTATCAGGTGTCCATATTTTCAGGTTTGTTTATTATCACTTCAGTGCTAAGTCTCATTGTACACAGTGTGCATCTGGAGGCAGAGGAAACTGGTGCAAGAGATATGAATATCTGTATTACATGCACATCATGTTATACTGCAAATAAAAATGCCCTATCAAACAAAGAAAACAGCCCCGTCTTTCAGGACAGCCATTGATTAAACCACAGGATTCCTCGCATGCGACTTGGAGTTAAAAGGTGCCCAGCAACCACTGTACATTTCTCAATTTAATCTGGGTGACTGATCAAGAAAATTCATTGATTTCACCCATTAATCATCTCAGGAGAGTCTGTGCAATATCGACCAGCAAGTCTGTGCGGCGAGGAGGGCTGACTGAGGAGGCAATCATTGCAGAGGGGACAGGTCTTTGTAGAGAGAGTGCAGCAGCATAGATTTTGTTGGGGGACATAATAACCATTATTTCCCACCACACAATGCCAGCCAATACTGCCTCAAAATGGCCGAGTTTTTTTTTTTTTTTTTTTTTTTGCAAATGGGAGACAGAGAGAAACATTCCCTGATAATCACTTTGCGTGGCACACAACAGTGCCAGGAGGACATGTCTTGTTAAGATGTTTTGTCATGGTTGCTTCAACAGTGAGCAGGAATACTTGTGTTTACCCTCTGAGGGGGCGGAGGGGTGGCGGTGGCTGTTTGCTCTGAAAATGGGTGCATTGTCATCCGATGACACACACACACACACGTCTGACACTGCAGGCATCAGTGTCCGGGGACAATACCCGGTGATCCAGCAGGAAAATAGGGCATCAGGTAGGTGAGGAGTATGTGCACGTGCATGAGTGGGTGTGTTGGTACAGGAGGACCTACATTTGGCCTATTTAGATCTAACAAATGCACTATTTTAGTGGCTTTAATTGCAATACAGACTATAACCCTTTCAAAATAAGACATAAAGAGACACTGTTGAGTAAGGACAGCGGCCTGTCTGCTTCACAGGTGTGGTATTAGAGAGGGCCATCCTGATGACACAGGAATAGCTGGGATTTGAATAGGTAGGTAAATGGTTCCTTCCTCTATGGTAATACACAGACATGATGGACACAATCATTGAGTACAGCATTCTGTTTGTGATCCATTGCAGAGGTCCTGTGTGTCCCCAGAGGCCTGACAAAGCGCCAGTTGTCTTTCATTTGATCTCTGCAGCAAACCCTGCTATAATCTTGTTATGGCACCTTCTGGACCCACATTGTTCAACTCACACCAACAAACTACAATCAGTGCCCAAGAATGAAGTGGAAAAATCACCTGAAGACAAGCTTATTAATATTTAACTAGATCTGATATTATATCAGCCTCCGAGAACACATTCTAAGCCTTTAGACTCTGGGGAAAAAACAATAACAAATATGACACACACATCCTTACATTATTACGTGAAATGATCAATCCCGCTACTTGTGTAGGAATCTTGTTTGAGAGAAGTAATCAAAGCTCAATCAATGTATTTTACAATCACATCACGCGAGATAAAATAGTGCGTTCGTTAGAGGATCAACAGAGGTTGGCCATAAATGCCTCATGTGAAAAGAGGACAAATATAGTCCTAAAAGATGAGCTTTTTTCAAGAGTATACCCCCACTGGTTTTTGATCCAGGTCAGACTAACCTGGCACGTCATTAATCAGGAAACATTTCAGATTACATACCTCGATATAGCCGGCCAGCGCTGGAACCACAATGCCCAAAATAAGGACAGATATCGCCGGGACTGAACCCATCTTCCAGGATTTCCGGTGGTGCTACTGTAAATAACTTATATCCTATGAGCTATATGTGCGTGAGGTGACGTCCGGGAGAATAAAGAGCAAACCAAGTCCTGGGAATAACCTGATAATCTATCCCGGAGAGCGGGACGAGTCCTGCTCCGCTTGTTTTGTTACCCGAGCTCGACAGAAAATGTTGGAGGGGGACTGAGTGTCGCTCTCCTCTGGAAATGTGGACTGTGTCTGTGGCGCGGCGGCTCTGCCTCTGCTGCCTCCTCCCTCCCCTGGTTCATCTGAGCCTCAGAGCAGCACGCTGCGCCACCAGTCGGCCAGCATCCACCCCGCAACACCAGTTACACAGGACACAGTGGCTCAGCAACAATATCTTCACCATAACATCTGCCTCATGAGTACACACAGTACCAATAACAATGTCCAGGAAGGTATACATGGACATACAGCAAAAACAAGGGCAACAAAGATTTAAAAAAAGACTATTACATACGATCCAGCAGGGAAGAAAGAAAGCACCGACAATGGACCCAGCATACAGTATCTATATAGGCTACAGGTCACACCCAGAAGGAAACAGGTGGAACAGCTGTAATAAATATAAGTGGGTAGTTTAATAAATTACTTTATCTACATACACTAGGTGGTTATGTACATTATGTTCATGTATACACATCTATATAGAGTATGTACAGCCTGCTTTTCTATGGATGATATAGTATATACATATTATTGCACAATGTGAGTTTTTACAGCTACATATATATATATGTGTGTGTGTGTGTATGTGTGTGGCTGAAAAAGGAGCCAGAAAAGTTGTGGGGAGTAAAGGCAACAGTGGTGCCAGTGGTCATCAGAGCACTGACCCACAAACTGGGAGAGTGGCTCCAGCAGATTTCAGGTACACCATCTGAGGGTCTGCAGTGATGTTTCCTGCCCACTTCCTGATTCTGGGGGTGTACCAGTCCTGGATGGTGCGCACATCGGCACCAGTGATCTTTGCAGTGGTCCTGACTGACAAACCATAAGGTGAAGGGTGTGCAGGGAACAGACTCAGTGACTGAAGTGTGGAACTGGATCAGCAGTTCATGAACTTCCTGAGCTGGTGCAGGAAGTGCATCCTGCACCATCCTCTGCTTTTTAATGACTGTTTTGGCTGCACTGAGTCAAGTCACATTTATCTTTTATACTTGGTGGAAGTTGTAAAGCCTTAACTAAAGTAAATATGTTAATACAACAAGATGAAAATGCTCAATTACAAATAAAAGTTCTCAATTCAAGATGTGTAAAAGTAAAGGAAAGATGCTCAAGATGCTATACAACACACACACAGACACACACACACACATATAGTAACATTTTGTCAATACATGTAGTGGACTAAAAAGTATAGTTTCCTCTGAAATGCATCAGAGCTGACGTAGTAGTTTTAAAACATCAGCTGCTAGACACGTTAGAACAAGTTTAATATGAACATGTTACGTCTAATCTTGGCACGTGTTAATTTGATCCTCAGATACCTCAGTAAACACGCCTCTGGAAAAAAACTGAACAGATAATTAACTTTCCTCTTTAGCTCCCCAGTTTACAGTAGTCCAGGGAGAGTAAGTCAGACTGTTTAAATTAATTTAATTTAATTTTTATTTTTGTCTATATCTGAAATGTAGTGTTCATTTTCATTTACTTAATTAATATGAAAATATCCAATACCACTTGCCTCTCAACAAATCCCTGAGAAGCTGTAAATTGAACCTTGACAAACACATTGTAATTAGTGCAGAATACTAGCACAGTGGTGACCACAGTATTCATTGTAAGGGTGTATAATAGAGATTTCCCTTAGTCATATAGTTGAGAACGGTCTCGTCTATGAGGACAACATTTCTGCACACATTTTTCTTCTGAATTGTCAAAAGGCCTTTCCTCAAGACTCTCTCACACACACACACACAAACACACACACACACACACACACACACACACACACAAACACACACACACACACACACACACACGCACACACACAAACACACAAACACGTGTCCATCAGGTTTCTCCAAATAGCTCCCATGGGACAAGTGTTCTGTAGGCAGCTGGTGGCACTGTACTGTAGGAACAGATTAATGTGGACTAACACAATACAATCCCCGTTTTTCTTACCTCTGTGGTTTTACTTCAGCTGAAGGCTGGAATGATGATAGGACTGAAGTGTCATTTGTTATTACTTCATTTTTAATTGAATAAATACTGAATAGGACAATCACCCTTGGTATATTTGCTTTGATTTCATGGACATGCTTCTTATTTATTTATTTATTTATAAATGTAAATATGTATATTTTGTTTATTATTTTATTGTACTGTTTTCCTATCAATAGAGTCATGAGTGTTTACTAGTGGCCACATTGAGAAACTGCAGCATTAAATTTGCCAAGTCAGTATCAGTGTAGACATGACAGCATACTAACACTTCCAGTACACACTTTCAAAATACAAACCAAAGCGATCAGAGAAATGGTAAAATAGATTTAGGTCAACTGCAATGAGATGCAACACCAGCCAACTTTGGTTTTGTGAGTGGTCCCATGCAGAGTCTCTTATTGTTGGCATAGCCCTAAGCAAATACTTGTTGTTGTACCCCTAATGATCCCCACTGTACATGTCAGTTTCATTATTTGCTCAGGCACCCAGAAACCAACCAGTACTCTAGAGCTGAAATGATTCATTGATCAGTTGATGACAGATCAGACCTATCGTCAAATGATAATGAAAATAAGTGTTGTTTGTGATCTTAGTTTTCCTATGATGTCTACTGTGTATCCAAATTTCATTGTTTGCAGAGCTTACAGTGACAATAAAGGCTTTTTAAATCCTAATTCTAATACTACTCTTATACAGGTTAGACACTCAGAATTGCTTAGAAAAAGCTAAGCAATTGGAAAGAACAACTCTTTATAACAAGTGAGCTCAATATGAACTAAAACAAATGTGCAATGAGGTCCTCTGAGGGTTGGGGGCCCGTGGGAAGTTGCCAGCTTTGTCTGGTTGGTAATCCAGCTTTGATTGCAAGGCTATTTCTGTGTATTACAGGTATTATTTATGCATGGGGCTTTGTATTGTGTGATGACAAAGTATTGTATTGTTTGACAACAGAAATATATGCTCTGATTACAAAGTGTATATTATTAATACAATTACAATACAATACAATACATTTGATACAAACATGATTATTTGCCCTTTGATATCTCTGAAGAATATTGACCAGTATTAAAATCTACATTATTCGCTTGTTGGTCACTGTATTCTGAAAGTACAGACCGGAAGTATTGGTATATTGCGATGTCTGCATTAACGCGACTTGACAAATCAATTGTTGCTATTCCTCTCTATCGCCACTGGAGGGCGGTAAACGCTCATGATTTAGATTACACTTCGGTCAACTGTCATCGCCCCCCTTTTTTAAAGAGAAAAATTACCTCTTTTTAAAAAAAAAAATACACGTGGGGAAAAACATTTCAGCCCAAGTACCGTTAACTTAAACTAGAATTGTTAACGAAAAGTAGAAGATTTTTTTAAATCTTTTTGAACAACAGGTTTATTTCAATTGGACGACTTCGGTGTGTTATTTTTCTGATTGGCTGCAACTTCAGCGACTACAACTGATCACCAGTTATAACCGAGGCGATTAAACACGTTTGTAGTCCATTATTAACTGTCCAAACACATTATTTTAAAATTTCGACGGGTACATAAACCGTTTCGTGACGATATTTTAAAATGCATTGTGTTGCTTTTGCTCCCAAGTAAATAACCACCAATCAGAAGCCACGCTCCTGCGTGTTGCTAGGCAGATTATGTTAATATATGCAATGCAGCCATCTCTGCAGCTACCATTCTGAGGTAAGAACAACTTGTACGTTTTCCACAAAATGTAAGAAAACCAGGGATTGCTTCATGACCAGTTCTGTTGCTCGATTGCTCTGTAGTCTTTCTGTTAATATAAATTAAAAGTGCGGGTTGTTTTGACGCATTTGCACCGGTATAAAATATATTTTTTTCGTTGGGTCTCTTCGGATATGGTTGTTGTTGTTAGTCCCACCCAAAATGGAGCCCGTTCTTCCTTGTTCACAGTAGACTGGAAGGGCTGGGCTCAACTAGAATTGGGGGACGGGTGGGTCTATCCAAATAATTCGGGCCTTTACCGCTTCTAAAACACTTTTGTCAAAAACCGCAGACTGTGGTCCACGTCCTGGGGCCTAACAAGTTATGTCTGTCTGCATGGCCGGTGTTACATTGGGACTATATGGCTGTAGTGCTAATGTTGCGGTGCAGTAAATGCCCGGGTTTCTACGGCGCTGGTTTTTGTGGTATGGTCCGGTTGGGACTGAGAACCTGCGGGGTTAAAATAGGGGGGAATTGAATTTATTATTGATTATTCCAGCTAGATTTCTGAATGAGTTCACGGAGTCCCGACTTTTCACCGTGTTTTTTATGCCGACATACGGTTGTATTTAGACACCGTTTTCCTTGCGGCCTCATGAGCAAACGTTGACCGCGTTTTCCTTCGTACCCCCGCTGAGAGTCCTGTGTGACCGCTCTGTGCACGAAGTGACATGCTGCCTTATTTTGGCGTCCAAGTCCTGTCAGCAAGGGCAAAACAGAGTCTGGAGACCCCGAACCCCTCTCTCTGATGGCACATGGGGTTGAATTCAGTTCCACTTAGCTCAAAGATCGCAGCCGTAGTGCCTCATTGTTGCAGCCAAACAGCTTTTCCCTAAACAAACAAGTCTAGCATGTAATGGCTTTGATAAAGCTGTGACAGCAGACGCTTCATCATCCATAACGATTACTTCAGACCATATACACATTTCTACTGACAATCTCTAAACATCTATGAACCGACAGCCCTAAAGCAGCAATCAATATTTAACTTTAGTATTAACAAAGTCACATTTAGCTATTATCATCATGCATTATTATTATGATGTAAATCACTCAAATCCCCTGTGTGTGTATGTGTGTGTGTGTCTGTGTGTGTTTGTGTGTCTGTGTGTGTGTGCGTGCGTGTGTGTGCGCACGCGCATTACAGGCGTCCCTGGCTGTCTCAGGAGTGAAGTGATAGGGGACGTGGTTGGCGACAGGCCTGGCACCGAGCTGCCATGGAGACCAAGCAGGAACCCTCTGCTGTGTGGAGTCAGACTGCTAACAGTGATTCAGGCAACGCCACGCAGGTCTGAACTGCCCCTGAACAGCTATATTAGAGTCACAGTCTGTAGTACATTTGATACAGGAGAGGACAGTTTAAGCATGTCAGAATTTGTCTTTGAACACACTCCACAGATCAGGAAACTCCCTTCTGTCCACTGACCCTAGCTGCTCTTAAATCCCCAAATTCACCATCCACTTTTATAGCTTTAGTTAATAGAATAGTGTAGGATTTTCCAAGTAGTGGTTCCTTACCCTCCAAAAGGATTTTAAGAGGACAAGGTGCATTTTAGATGTTTAGATTCCTCTCTGTCATCAGTACCATCAAGTAGGCATCTGATTAATTCTGCACCATGACAACAAAGCCAAACATACAACCAGAGTCACAAAGAACTATCCTTAATTGACAAGAAGAACAGGTCCCTGCAGACCCCTGATCTCAACGCCATGGAGTCAGTCTGAGATTAAACGAAGAGACAGGAGAGACTGAGACAGTCTGAATCCACTGTAGCAAGTTCTCCAAGATGCTGAAACAACCGACCTGCCAAGAACCTTGAAAAACTGTGTGCAGGTGTACTGAGGAGGATTGGTACTTTTTTAAACGCAAAGGGTGGTCACAGCAAACATTGATTTGATTTAGGTTTTTACTGCACTTTGTGTGAAGTTAATAGATAAATTAAAAGTATTCATGGCTTTAATTTTGAAAGCATCCTCACTTAGATTTCAGTGCCTAAGCTTTTGCACAGTACTGTATATTAGACAACATTTGTAAAAGTTAATGGGGGCTGAGTCACAGTCAGACAGTGTAATAATGCTGCAGGTGCTTGAAAGCTTTTTTGTCCTGTGCACATTTGTTGCAGGTGCATTTTGAAGGCAGCACAGTGGCCCAGATAGTGTACAGTGGAGAGCAGGCGGACCGGGGACAGCAGCAGGTGGTTTATACAGCAGACGGGAACTCCTATGCTTCTGTAGAGTCTGCAGAGCACACACTGGTCTACATTCACCCTGCAGATGGCGCTCAGGTAATAAGAGTTTTATTCAGAGCAGAGATACTTTCATGCTTATTATGCCTTTTATGAGATTCTCTTTTATGAGAGATTTTCATCTATTTTCACTTTTTTTTTTTCTTTCAAATGTACAAAGTATGAATTGAATAACATGCCTTGTCTTTCAGACTGTATTTGCTGATCAGCCTCAGGTGGCTTATATTCAGCAGGATGGTACAACTCAGCAGGTAGGATTACTGGGCTCTGTCACGTTGCTAACTCACTCTGTGGCACATCATTTTTACAAAACCATAAAGCAGCTGAATTTCCTCTGTAGGTCACAGTTTTACTGCCCAGCGGACAGAACATGAACGCTGCCAACCTGCATGTTCTCAGTAACGTAGCGGAGACTCCACAGGCTATCCTGGAGCCAGTGTCCCAGGTGAGAACACACTGTTTGTGTTTAGCTGTTTACTTTTCCAAATAAGCAAATAGCACTTTATTATTTTTGAACCATATTCTAGCATATAGCAGTGACACATAAGTGAACGTAAGCACAAATTATGTCAGGATGTATACACACATTCAAGCCAAAACATTGTTATTTAGTTATTCTGTCAGGTAAGTGGTCTGACTAGGTGCCGTTCATATTTGATTTACACCATGACACTGAAGTTAGCTTCCAATTCATCAGTTAAGGGAAAGTCAAGAGAACTTAACTTACAGAGCCTTTTACACCAAGACCACATTGGGGAGAAAAAGCAGTGAGTCTCACTTGTCTGGGATTATCTAGTTCATATTTGACAAGTCTAATTTCACTTTTTCTTATTTTCAGAAAATAGAATAAAGGATTCCCAAATTGTAAAGTTGGTTTCAAACAGCTTTAAAGCTTTACCTAAAACATCTAAAAAAATAAAAAAAAAACCAAAAACTGAGGATCAGCTGCTGAGCTCTGTTAGTTAAGTTTCCCTTCATTTTACCCATAGCTGATGAATTGGAGATATTTGCAGTACAGATATAATCACATATGATGTATGATATTCAAAAATCATGTCCAGAAATGTCACAGGTTAACTTTTTGATATTGATGTCAGTGTCAGTCCCACAGCAACAAAGAATAGATGAAGGTTTCTTGACTTTACAACCACAAAATTAGTTTTACATGCACAGAAGGTGATAAATAAATAGTATCTAGTTGTATAAAACTGCAGGAATACATTTATACCGTTTATATTAACTTTTGTTGCATTGTTACATGTGAACAGGCCAAGCCTGAAGATGAGAATTTGTCACTGTTTCCCACATAAGGAGAAACAGTTAAGTGAGTATTAACTCTATGAAATGATCAAACACAGGAGCAGCTGTCTGTGTCCAATTCGCTCACCTCCATGGCGGACATTGCAGACCCCCCCACCAGTCCACTCGGGGCCACAGACTCCACAGATGATACGGATGAAGACGAGGACGAAGACTCCGAGATGGATGACTGGGAGCCTCGTCAGCCTGAATCATTTAACCCTCACAGCCTGTGTGAGTGACGTCCCCCTGCAGCTATATCACAGTCGTCCGTCTGTCTCTGTCAGGACTCTCTGTCACTCATGTGGAGCAGACAGGAGAAGATAGCGACAATGATTTAAGATGAAAAGCTGCACAGCTGTAGTACTTGTTGCAAAGCTGTTGCGTTGGTCCTCATCAGTTAGACTGCATTATCTCTATATATGTTGTGGTGATTCTGACTTACTGATTTCTCCTTTTCGTTGCCTCTCAGGGTGCGAGGAGTGTAATAATTCCAACCCCTCGGTCTGTCTGAAGCACGGTCCTCTGCACCCCATCCCCAACCGGCCGGTGATGTCCAAGGCCCGAGCCAGTCTGCCTCTGGTCCTCTACATCGATCGCTTCCTGGGCGGGGTATTCTCCAAGAGACGCATCCCAAAACGCACACAGTTCGGTCCAGTGGAGGGACCCCTGGTTCCTCAGAGTGAACTACGGGACCACTACATCCATCTGAAAGTAACTCACTCTGCGTGACTGATTTCTGTTTAATTGCTTTAAGCTCTTTTTAGTTGTGCAATTTGTATTCAGGCATTTGGCTGCATGGAGTAAAATGTTGTAAAATGACAGCATCATATTAAGAAGGGTGTCTCATTTTACCTGAAACATTGTTTTCTTTGCACAGTTTGTGAAATATGAAATTGTGATATTGGGAAACTGAGAACTGAATCAACTGAAACTCTGAGACTTTGAATCACTTTTCATTTTAGTTTTTGCTTGGAGTGAAGTAATCACTGGGCTGCCCTTACATTACTGTTTCTTAGCAAAGAAACAAAGAGGAAATATATTTTTGTGAATGAAACAGTTTTATAAGAAAGTGTGAGGTAGATAATAGCTGAGCAAAACGTTTTGTTTGTGCAAGCATGCGCAGTCAGGTTGCACTCTTCATATCTAATCTGTTTTTGTGCTCGTTTGCCGTAGCTGTGTCTGCTGGATACAGAGAAAGACGGAGAGAAGTCTAACGACATGTGGTTGGACCTCTCTGACGAGGACAGCTGTAACTGGATGATGTTTGTGAGGCCTGCTCAGAACCACCTGGAGCAGAACCTGGTGGCCTATCAGTACGGCTCAGAGATATTTTACACAACCATCAAGAACATCCAACCTAAACAAGAGCTCAAGGTCAGTCCTGTGTAGTCCAGTTTATATTTTATTACATCTGTATCATACCTGTCCGACAACAGGCAGACAGGCTGGTGAAGACGTTCCATCAAGTTCAGTTGAAAGTCAGACATCTGGAAAATTAAGAGCCAGATATTTTTGCTCAGGAGCAGCTGGTCACAAATCAAAGTTAAAAGAAGAGTGAATCGGTCCCAATAACTGAATTATAGCTGAAATATTTTTTTTGTTTGTGTTTTTAATGAGATTTCCCTCTGCAGGTGTGGTACGCCGCATCATATGCAGAATTTGTAAATCAAAAGATCCACGATGTTACGGAAGAGGAGAGAAAAGGTGAGTCTCTGGCGACACCTAGTGGTTACTTCATTTAATATCAACACCATGTCTCAGCCCTGCTGTTTATGACGACATCTGTCCCGTTACAAACTATTCTACCAGTAGTAGATGTTAGTAGTGCAGCTTCTCCCTGGTCCTCACCTTCTGTTGTTTCTTCAGTGCTGCGGGAGCAAGAGAAGAACTGGCCTTGTTACGAGTGTAACCGCCGCTTTGTGAGCTCTGAACAACTGCAGCAACATCTCAACATGCACGACGACAAGTTGAGCTCTGTCACCAGGTAAAACCTTTTCTCATCACCTCGTTTCAAATTTTGGCTGTGATTCCCTTCTCACTAGAGGCTGTATGACCTCTTAAGCTTGTCTTTACTTTCTCAGATCCAGAGGTCGGGGTCGTGGAAGAGGCAGGAAGAGATTTGGAACAGGAAGAAGACCGGGACGGCCGCCGAAATTTATACGTCTGGAACCGCCTGTAGACGCCGGCGGGGACAAGACAACAGTAAGTGACACATTAATAATTGCTGTGTTGATTAATCGATTAATTGATTTGCATTTTATGCTAATTTTAACATTTTATAGACCAATAGATCAACTAAAAAGTTAACTGACAGATTAATCTGTAATTAAATAATTGTTAGTTTCAGCCCTGGTGCATACAATATTATATTCACCATAAAATGGAAAAACTTTAATTAATTTATACAATTATCTCGGAGCAAAATAATAATTTAAAAAATCTTCATGAGGTTTGTCAAAAATATTATTCCAAATAAAATGAGCAACGCAAGACTTCAAGTGCCACTGATAACTGACTTAATGAAAATCTACAGTTTGTTTTGAAATTTGTGACTGAAAAACTCCAACCTACAATAACATTCTTTTTTTTAATTACAAATTTCCAATCACCTTTTTAATCAGGAGATGCTGGAACTGACGGAGAAGCAGCCGCTGGAAGAGCGAGTGGAGGGAGCTCAGAACGGCCTGAAGGTGGTGGAGATGGAGCCGGAGGCGGATGCCGGGGCCGAGATGGAGGGTCAGCTCATACCTCCTGCAGGAGAACCGGTCCCGGAGTCCGTCACCCCACCTGCCAACACGGACCTGCCAGTTCCACTAAAGGAAGACCCGGCACAGAGCAGCCAATCAGACGCCCACCTCACATCTCAGGATATGCGCCGTGCCAAGAGGATACGGGTAAGATGGGAGACTGTGCGTTCACTGAAATGCAAAAGTGTTTTATATTTAGTCTGTTCTTTGGTGTCAGAGCTGTGATTTGCTTTACAACCGTGTGTCTTTCTTCTTCAATGCGTGCTTCCCTCAAAGATGGATGTGCAGGTAGGTGGGACCTGGAGGAGGGCAGAGAAACACGAGGTTCAAAGATTCCTTTTGTCATTTTCCATGGTGTTTGTGTTCATGTGACATTTCAGGATATACCCCCTCCTGCAAACTCCATTGTATCATCATCTTCTCTCTGTGACTCTGCAGATCAATGTCTGTTAGTAGTTCCCCTCTCTCTCTTTTCTCCCTCAGAACGCAGCGCTGCAGCACCTTTTCATCAGGAAGAGTTTCCGTCCTTTTAAGTGCACCCACTGTGGCAAGGCCTTCCGGGATAAAGACAAGCTGGATCAGCATCTGCGGGTCCACGGCCGGGACGCCTACACCTTTTCCTGCCACATCTGCAACAAGAGCTTCATGAGTGACTCGGCTCTGGAGGACCATCTGCTGGTTCACACAGAGAACCGCACCTACTCTTGTCTCTTATGCCCAGAAACCTTTGAAAAGCTGGACCTGCTCAAAGACCACGTAGGGGTGCATGCGGTGGACGGCTGCTACACGTGTCCCTCCTGCAAGAAGACGTTTACTGACTTCATCCAGGTTGGTGATGTTTGTCTACAGCAGGGTTTGTTAGACATGACGGGAAGTGAATTGTCAATCTTTCTAGATGTTTAAAAAAACACAGTTGCACATTTCTATTATGTATTCATCACAATCAAAACAAAAGCATTTCGAGCGGGAAACAACATGTTGGAGAAGTTGTGTGCAACCTGTTGATCATTTAATTCTAATCATTGCAAAAACGTAAGTGCAGTTACAGAACCAAGCAAAGAACAGTCTGATTTAAAATAGGAGTTTGACACATTTACAGTTCCCAGACTACAAAATGTTTATGTTCCTCAGGTGAAGAAGCATATACGCTGCTTTCATTCAGAGAAGGTCTTCCAATGCTCAGACTGTGAAAAGGCCTTCTGCCGGCCGGACAAGCTGCGTTTGCACATGTTACGCCACTCTGACCGCAAAGACTTCCTGTGCTCAACATGTGGCAAACAATTCAAGGTAAGATGAACAGGGAGAGCACTGAGAGATAAGAGCTTGTGGTGTTAGTTCATAGATCCATCAGATCTTAATGGGCAATTCTTTCCCTGTGACATTAAGAGGAAAGATAAGCTGCGGGAGCACATGCAGCGTATGCACAATCCTGACAGAGAGGCCAAGAAGGCCGACCGGATCCACCGCTCCAAAACCCTCAAACTGAAGGTGCCCACCACTGACTTCGAGAGCTTCATGTTCAAATGCAGAGTGTGCATGATGGGATTCAGACGCAGAGGAATGCTGGTGAGCAACAACCCACAGAAAGCTCTTTTTGTTGATGTTTAATTTCAGTGCACCATCTTTTACCAGCTTTATTTTTCTGGTTACAGGTTAATCATTTGTCCAA
This sequence comes from Seriola lalandi dorsalis, assembly GCF_002814215.2. Classification (NCBI taxonomy): domain Eukaryota; kingdom Metazoa; phylum Chordata; class Actinopteri; order Carangiformes; family Carangidae; genus Seriola; species Seriola lalandi. The sequence goes on from NW_019525113.1 coordinate 1,320,560, forward strand.
GCGTCATCCCGAGATGCGTATTGATGACGTGCCTGAGCTAACGCTGCCAATTATCAAGCCTAACAGGGACTACTTCTGCCAATACTGTGACAAGGTTTGTTTTTCCCTTCCAGTTATTTCAAACAGTGAGTTTTGGAAAAGACTTTCAGTTGATCCCGGGGTCAATGTGAAAATTCATGCCTTAAAGCAAACATGCTAACATCTGCTTTACCCTAAACTCTGAATCAGATCAGAGGAGACCAGCTTTTAGTATGATACTAATGAGCTGATCTCTGTGCAGGTGTATAAGAGTGCCAGTAAGAGGAAAGCACACATACTGAAGAACCACCCAGGGGCAGAATTGCCTCCCAGCATCCGTAAGTTGCGACCAGCTGCTCCTGGTGAACCAGACCCCATGCTGAGCACACACACCCAGCTGACTGGCACCATCGCCACGGCACCAGTCTGCTGCCCACATTGTGCCAAACAGTACAGCAGCAAGGTCAGTAATGAAGCTCCATGGAAGTTAAAGAATCTTACCTATTAACATTTATATGGAGATCAACTGTTGATACAGTAATTCACCATCCTGTGCTCTGTCTCAGACCTACCTGATAACTTTTCTGTGCGCTTGTGTTTCAGACCAAGATGGTTCAGCACATCAGGAAAAAGCATCCAGAGTTCGCCCAGCTCGCCAACACCATCCAGACTCCGTTGACAACAGCTGTAATCAGTAGCGCTCCTGCAGTCATCAGTTCAGACGGAACAACAGCTGAGGCTGTAGTGGTAAGAAACACACATGTTAAGCACAAATGCTGAGCAGATATCTGTTCAAAGGATGTCACATACTACCATGAAAATTATTATGACGAAGAAAAAAGCAGTGATGGTAAAGAACAGTGCTACAGTGTAAATAAATGTTAATGCTATAGAAAACTGGACTCAGTTCAGCAGAAGCAAGAAAGACAGAAAGAAATAAGGAATGAAGGAAAATAGTCAACTGATAGACACCGGATATTATAACTATGATTCATTTTCTCCACAGACCACAGATCTGCTCACCCAGGCCATGACGGAGCTCTCTCAAACACTGACCACAGACTACCGAACAGCACAGGGAGACTACCAGAGGATCCAGTACATCCCCGTCTCTCAGGCAGGAGGCAGCCTGTCCCAGCCGCAGCACATTCAGCTGCAGGTGGTGCAGGTGGCTCCGGTAAGATCCAGAATCTCATCTAGGACCTAGACTTGTTTTTTTTTGTTTTTTTAGCTTTGCATCCATAGAAAGCCTACTGAGTATCTAAACAACCTCCCGCCTCACAATCACAGTTATACACCTTGATAGCTGTGCTGATATAAACACGAGTCTAATCATTGTATGGATATATGAACAATAGCGGTCGACAGAAAGGAGAGCTGTTTTTTCTGATTCACTAATCAAATTTTCCATGTTGGTCTCGGACTGTCAACTCTAACTTCTATTGTTGTTTCTACCTCTCATGTGGCCAAAACAACTGATCACTTATAAGAGTTGGTGAGGTTTGTTCTTTCTTTTACACTCAAATTAAAAGGCTTAAAGTTTTAAGGGAGGGCTGGCAGTAACCAGCAGCCACCATGAAGACTCTGGCAAATGACTGCTTTGGTTTGTAGGTTCGTCTGCAGATATTTCTGCAGCTAAACCACCTTTCATTTCCTGCTATCGTTTGAAAATTGCAGACAACATATATTTTTATGTATCCCGTGGTGGATTGAGGTGAATTTAAGAAGCAGTAACAAGTATTTATTTTCTGTGTTTCACAGGCTTCCTCCCCACATTCACAGCACCCCACAGTAGATGTGAGCCAGCTGCACGACCCGCATGGCTACAGTCAGCACTCCATCCAGGTACAACACATCCAGGTCAGCGAGCCTTCAGGCTCTGCACAAGGTGCCACCCAGGTGAATCCTCATTTCTGACTCTGGGGTTAGGTTGGCGTTAGGAGTAATTCATAACACATATTTATGACATGTATTAAGAGACATTCTTTACAAGAATCTGAAAATCACAACCAACAGTCTGTTATGGAAATCTCCCAAAATGTTAAGCTTGATAACAGAAGAATAATAACCATCTCTTCTCCCTCTTTCAGGTAACTGGTCAGCCTCTAAGCCCCACCTCCCAGCAGGCTAGTCAGGAGCTGAGCCCCGCCCAGTTGACCCCTGTAACTCTGGCTCAGAGCCACACCCTGCAAACTAGCAGCACCCAGCAGCAACAGGGGACTGTGCAGCATGCGTATATACCTGGGAACTGGAACTACCGAGGTTACCGTGAGTGCCCCACATGCCATACTTGATGGCTCTTTACTGTTTGATTGCATGTTAGGTTAACATGTTAAATTCTTATTGCTCCAGCATCTGAGATCCAGATGATGGCTCTACCTCACGCTCAGTATGTGATAGCTGAGGCCAGCACACCTGTATCTGGAGTCAACAGCAACCAGGTGAAAACGGTGAGTAAATGCTGTCTGATACCTGCTAGAGGAAAACGAACACTGTATTTGTATTTCTGGTCAAGGAAATCAGTGTTGAGCACAGCTGAAGCAGTTTAATTTCACTTCTCACTCTCTCATATTCTTATTGGTAAGACTCACAAAGCAGCTGAAAGTGTCAACACATATATACACATATCTGGATCACATTAATATGCAATTTAAAAAAAAAAAAAAAAAAAAGATCCCAAATTTCACATTGAAGTTGTAAGCACATCAGAGGCAACCTCCAGGGCTGGAGAAAAACACCCACTGAAGTATCAAAAACTGCAGTTCCTCTAATGGCCACTAGAGTCTGGCTCCAAAAGTGAGTCGATCCCCATAGACTCCCATGTTAAAATGCCCAACTTTAAAGCAGAAATAAACATGTTTACAGCCTGGTACAAAAAACAGTTTTTTTCTCTATAGCTAATTTCCTCCTTCATGACACCTGTACAGGGGGCCAGTTTTTATATAACTCACCTGTTTACATTTTATTAAGTTATGCATAATTGAGGGTGTGCCACTTTGAGTGACAGGTCGGTGACCGTATGCTCGCCACAATCCTACATTCATCAAAGTCTCTCCTCCACACACGCCCCTCCTCTTTGCCCAGTTTTGGATTAGCCAGGAGTTAGTTGGAGTCAGACACTGCCAAAACTGCTCTTGAGAAACCTAACAAATGTTTTGGTTGATGAATCTGAGAATGGGAGAAGGATTTGCTGCACACCAAAGCTTTTTAAAAAAAGATAGATTTAAGCATTTTAGGTTATATTTATTCATCTAAACTGTGTACTTACTGTTACTTCAAACTAAGGGGTATGTAGCTTTTTACACCTTCCTGACTGTAATCCGTCCTCTTGTTGATGAGTGAGTCTGATGAAGCACATGTGAAAAGCAGCTCTTTCAGTATTTGTGAAAATCTAGAAATAATTTATTGTATCTCGGCGTACACAGTTTTGTTGCCGGATGGGAGTTACATTCCAGATAATAATAAATTAAAAATTAGCAGAATTTTTTAATTGAAAATGGTGGCGCATGTGGAAATAAAGATGTTCTCACCCTTCTCCTGCAGACACACTACGTGATCTCCGAGGGCCAGACTGACCTGGAGACAAAACAGACCGTTCCTCAGAGCACAACCCAGACCCACACTGAACATCTGGAGCAGCAACCGACCAATCAGCAAGCCACCACGCAGTACATCATCACCACGACAACCAATGGCAGCGGCACTAGTGAGGTTCACATCACAAAACCCTGAACTGTACAATGAAGAACTCTCACAGACTTGATCCTGCATGTAGACCTCAGACGCTTGTGCGCACATGAATGAATAAATACATGGATGGAAACAGAGTCGGGGATATAGAGAGATAAAACGGGGATGAATAGACGACCAGCACAGTTTTATGTGTCTGTAAGTTAGTAGAGAGCAAAATGCAAAGTTTTGAGTTTGAACTGAATATATAAAAAACTAAAACTTGACTGAACACGTGTTTGGAACCCACAGCAATGGAAGGTGTGGATACTTTCTGAAACATTTTCAATGGAACTGCTGAAAGTGTGAGGACCATTACATCAAATACAGAGTTCCTTTGCGAGTTATACAGTATCGAAAATGAAAGATCTTTTTAAGGTCTGGAAAAGGTGGAAAAGTTTTGTTGCTCAGTCCTTATACAGATTTGAGTGCTCATTTTACATATTTGTAAAGTAATGGACATTTCTTGAAGAATAGTATTTGTAAATGAAACTCTGGAAAGAAATACTGAACTGAAAAATATGGGAAAGTACTGTATAAAGCAATCCTGCTAAACAGGTCATTATGTTTTTGTCCAGTGTAAGTACCCCACACATCCTCTGTTGTGTTGTATGTTTGCAGATCATTGCTGATATCTGATGTGATTTTTCTCCATGGATTTCCTCTTTTGAAATGTCTCAAAAGAGGAAATGTTTTTATTCACATGCTGGATTGTCCTGATTTTTCCAAAAAATCAGAATGAGCAATCTTTCTCTTTTTCTTTGTCATTGTCACAACCACAACACCTGTGTTTTTATAGTAAAATTTTAAAAAGCAAACATAATCAGTTCTACTCTTCCAAGACTCCGAATGTTAAGAATTGCATTTGGTTTTAAAAGTTCATGCAGCGTTTAATGGATATAATTGACCTCTAACCTTATGGACTGTTTTGCTGTTAACATATCCAAAAGCTAAATAACAGATTGAATAGCACCAGGAAACTGTGCTTGAGGAGTAACAGCATCAGGCTGAAAACCCTCTGCTGCTAGGTGTGGTTAGATATGTGCTCTGTTACACCTGTAACCACACCCAACAGTGATGACACAGGGTCCACATGTACAAAACACATGCACATCACTGCAGCAAGGTGAGAAGTTGGAGGTTTGAAAAAAAAACCCTAACCCAACCAGCAATCCCATGGTCTTCGCTTGGTGCCTGTGCAGAAAGCTAACGTGTCTCAGTGACGTGCACTTTTAAAGACAACTGACTTGAATATTCATAATACTTCTTTAGTCCCTCAAGTGATATCAGTGAAATATTTACAGACGGCATCACAGAGGTTTGCAACTGAACAGCTCAACATGATACAGTGTTAAAGGGTGATATGGGATTATTTTATTTGATCAATCTATTAAGTGCTTAACTTGGGGTTGCAACTAAAACGGCAGCACAGGATTTTAGGTTTAACACCAGCAAGTGACGGTGCCACCGAGCGTCTCATTGCAGGTAAGTAAGAAAGGAAAATGTAATTCAGTAGGAGGAGTTCAAACCATGTGAGAGCAATCACCTGTCTTACTGATGTGATCATGAGCAAGGAAATTCTGTGTTAAGGTACTTGTTCAAAGTAGAAATGTTTTAGATGCAATTGTACAGTAAGTTACAGTTTAATACAGTTTAATAAACTAAAATAAGGCTATTGTAAATACACCACCAGGCCATTGAAAATGATCTAAACTAGTCTAAGAAAATAGACTTTACAATGTAAAATATGGAAGGAATATTATGAGATCATGTGCAACAATTCACATTATTATTTAAATTACTATTTTGTCCATGTGTGTCTATTATATCTGCACATGTTGTTTTTCTGCTCACTTTATTATGAAATGGCGTCCAAATAATTTCATGGTGTCCAAGTTAATGTTGGGCTTGTGGGTTAATGGGTGTTTATTTGTCAGAGTGTTATTCTTGTTCTCACTGCTAGATGGCAGCATTGCCTCAGAAAACCAATGAGTTCTTCAACATCAAAATTGTGATAGTTTAAGATTCTACCAGAGACAGTGTTTGCCTTTATTGTGTTTGAATGTTAATACATAACATGGGCTTTCTTCCATTTGTTAACATCTCCCTCCGGATGAATTAATTCACTGTTCAGATTCCAGCAGGTTGTTCACGTGCTGTGAGTTAATAATAGCTCAGTGTCTGTGTCTGACAGTGATGGCAGAGGTATAGAAGTCAATGTTGGACGGGGGGGGGAGTTGTACCTGGGTGGAGCAGGGCTTGTCCTCCAAACAATTGTGGTCAGTATGTTTAACACATTCCTGCAAGGATGGAATGTGGGAAAAGGAAAAAAACTTCAACCTACATAAAACAAATCTTCCAGTAGAACCAGTTTAACAAGCTGGTCCTGTTACAGAAGAAATCATACTGAGCAAGTGCATGTTGTTCATCTAATTGCTCTGCTGCAGTTTCAACCAGCATGTCTGTGTCTGAGTTGCTCCCATGCCTCGGCTGACAGTCTTCCACACGAAAGGTCAGGGGGGTACGGGACAGGGAGGGGGAGAGGACCGGGACTGTAAATGGATGGAGGAAGTAAAAGAGGACGGAGAGGGAGAACCTGCCGAGCGGAGCGGAAAACTGCTGAGGTAGGTAGACCTGTGTGTCATTCAACAACTGGCCTTTCATTTGAATCAGCGTTTGAGTGGCAGGTCTCTTATTACCTGCTGCCACAGGGAAAAGGTCTGAGTGAAATGATGGTCTAAGTACATCTCTCTGCTCAGACTGTTGAAAGCAAATGTTTTTCTGTTTCATTAGGCAAGAAATCTGTCAACATTTGTGATGGCTGACAGGCACATCTAACTGCTCACCATTACACATGAGCTGGCAGACCTGAAGTGACTGTCAATTATACAGTACAGTGCCTGTTTGGGTATTACTCTGCTGGACCGGACAGCTGGTCCCTCATAATAAATGTGTCACAATCTGCCCCTTGAGTGACTTCATGCCTGGACTGTGTTATTTCCTGTTTTAGTTTGAAATGACTTTCCTTTTGAATCAGTTGTAGTTCTTCCTGTCTTTGTTTTTGCCTGCCCATGTGATTATCTGCACTGCCCTGTCGTTACCCTCACTAGAATATTTAAGTCTCTGTATTCCCGTCACTCTTTGTCAGTTCATCTGTTTCGTGTGTCTATGCATTTGGGTCCAGAAATCATCGACTTGTGACAGTATGATCTGACATAAACACGGACCCAGCAGACATCCCCTCTGTGGATGAGTTTCATCATTTGTTGGGATCCCTCATGTGGCTCTGTGGGGTTTGGAAAAGGGAGACTAGAGAACACAAAAAGGCAGCTCTGAGGATGGTGCACAAGGAAGTGTCCAAAAAGCTACGGCTTTTTGGTGTAGTGTTCATTTCCTGAGTGGATTAAGGACTATTAACACCTGATTTCTGAACAGCCTCCCAGCCAGCTGGCCTTCAGCATGATAGCCTCCAGTCAGTTGGCCACCACCCTGCTCCTGAGTCAGCTAACCTCCAGCCAGTACTGGCAAGCCCCAGGTTTACAAGCCTTCACCCTGCTTCCAAGTCTGCCTCCAAGTTGGCTAGCTCTCAGCCTGTTAGCTTCCAGTCTGCATCCAAGTCACTTAGCTCACAGCCTGATAGCATGCAGCAGAGATGGTGAGTCTGGGGATCATCCACCTGCAGCCAACTCCATCAGCTACAGGCTCTGTTAGTCTCCAGTCAGCGCCTTTAGCATGCTAACCACCAACATGTTGATCTTCAGCCTGCACCCTGGGCTGTGAGCCTCCAGCTTCCAACAAGTCTCCAGTCTGTACCCAGGTTGGCTAGCTTCCTTCCTGGTTCTGCTCCTCAGCCAATTAGCCACCTCCATGTTCCTGCTCCCAAGCTGAAGCTGAACCCTGAGCAGACCCCTTTCCTGGGGACTCATCTGGCTATCTCCCTGAGATATCTTGGGGCTGGACCCCATAGAAGGAAGCGTGGGTATCGGAGGCATTTGGCTGCCTAGCACTGCAGAACCTTGACTGAAGCCTGAGCCTCAGCTGCCAAGTGACCCTGAGCTGTCTTTTCCAGCTGCCCACTTCCTGCCCTGCTCTTTCCCAGCAGTTGAATCTTCTGGTGCTGGCTGTCTTTTCAGACCTTCAGTCTTTTTGCCGGCCTCCAGAGCGGTCTTGCCTTGGGCGGTCTCACATACATTTCTGGCCTACGATCATTCTCCATAGAGGCTCCGTCTGTCCAGTTGTGATGCCCTTCTGCTCTGCTCTGCCTCTTGAGGGGACCTGTCTTCACCGTTGCCCTTCTACTCTGCCTCTTGATGGGAACCACCTTCACCGCCGGCCTTCTGCTCTGCTTCCAGAGGGATCCTGAGTGCCCTGCCTGTCTGCCAGGTCACCAAGCTGTCTGCCGAGGTCTCCTGCTCAGTCCTCCTGCTTTTCCCCTCAGATACCCAGACCCATTCCTGACTTCCTGTCAGTTTGTCTGTTCTTTGTTTGTTTTGTTCTTGCATTTGTTCCCCAGAGTTTTGCTTTGCTGCTTGGAGTTACTGTTTATGTTGCTGCTTTGTTCCTGTTCACGTTCTTGTGTGTGTGTGTGTGTGTGTGTGTGTGTGTGTGTGTGTGTGTGAGTGTGTGTGTGTGTTTCAGCCGGCCAGTAAGTTTACAAGTAAGGCATTCTGTTGATATTAAAGTACCATCACTGCACCTACCTACGTTTGGGTCCAGAAATCAGTGAAATGTGACTAAATGCATGTTGTGTCACAAAGCATTGTTTAAAACTTCAAACTTTATTTTAAATTCATCACGATCGCAAGATTTCCAAAGATAACAAATTGTATGAAAGGTGAAGCACAGGTTCTCTAACTTTCCATCTCATATCATATGTTGATATGAAAACATACCTTCAATTTCATTCACCGTGATAATCATGTAAATGTCATTTAAATGTAACTTTAATGATAATCAGGATTCTTCAATAATTTTTCAAAACAAGGCCAATCTGAATGTTAAGTAATGATACAGGTACATTAATCGACTTTGATCTAGATTTAGCAAAGTGTCCGTTGGGAATTTATATTTGCAGAATTCCTCTCCTTTTCTTCCGATTTGACGCCTAATGTTGTGTTTCATTTTCAATCAACTTGTCCTCACTCTCTCTCTGGCTTTTTAACAGTTGGCTGTCTCTGTCTCTTCCTCATTACTCTTGCAGCTCAAATCAAACGCCAGCTGATGGTCAACCACAGCTCACATTTTGGTCCCAGGCTCTGCGGACACTGCGACCCTGGAAAGGTTGGTGCAGTTTTGCTCCAGTAGGTGTAGTGTGGTTACTCCACCAGGTGGAGGCGCCGCTGCACCCCTCTGTGTTACTGGTAGATGTGTGCTGGAGGCTCCTGTTGGTGTGTTCACTGTGGATGGTTCTGGGAGTCTGTGTTTATGCCCTGAAGTACTGCCTGCGGCCAGGACAGAAACAGGTGAGTGCAGCAGCATGAACCAGATCTCACTTGACCTTGTTGTGCATTTGATCGTATTGTGTTTATTCACTGGCTTTGCTTCAATTCATGGTGGAGCCTCCACAGACGATACAGAAGGAGGTTGTGGCTGAGAACATGAATAGCCATGTATCATGGTGAGACATCATTATTTTCATAGTTACACATTTATTAGATTTAAAAATGTGGCTTTTTTTTTTTTTTTTTGACTGGAGTGAGTCACAATTTGCCCCATCATCCCTATTTTGAGGAAAAAGATGCCCCCAAGGGAACCACAAGTGTCTTAATCATTACACCTGTTTTCTCAAATGTTTTTATTTTAAAATACCAGTATATCTTTAGTTGTGAGGGGTGTGTTAGATTCTTTATTTGACCATTTATTGGCCCAAAAGTATATTTATAGACTTTTGAAGATGACAGAAATATGGTCATACAATAAGAGTGACAAATCAAAAAACCTCACATGGTCACTGTGATCTCCTTAATTCTCCAGGGTGTCCCAGTCGAGGAGCCTGGCCCTCCAGCTTCCTCTGGCCCTTGCCCTGGCCAACAGCCTGCTGCTGTGTGTGCTCCAGGAGCCCCTTCCAGACCCCAGTGTGCCCCACATTCAGGCGCTCCTCTCCAGGCTGGAGGTAAGGGGGAGGAAACCACCTCAGGAGAACAAAATGCTTTTCTTTCTTACGCACAGCAGCCTCCAGCAATCCTTGTCATCTCCTGTGTTATCAGTTGCTCTTTGCATGTAGATCAGTGTGAAGTCTGTTGGTAATATTACAGAGATCAGACATGGCACTGAGGAATACACAGATATTCTAGCCCTGGGCAATACACTCCATCACTGAGCTGCTGTTATCTGTGCTCTGAATTAACCAGACTGCCAGAGGAGAGCAGTTTTTAATGTTTTGTCTTCCTCTGACTTTCCTGTGAGCCACACTAGCAAAGAGGCTCTGTGATTTCAATGTCAGTTGGTCTGCCCAAAACTTTCCATAGTGAAATATTTTGCCTTGACATGCCCTGAGGATGAATCCTCTTTCTTTTTTGACTTAATTCTAGCACCACCTGTTGTACAACACTGTATTTCATGACACTCTATCTCAATAATAATGACAAATGATAATAATTAGGTGTGACTTACTGCGGTCTTAATGCTTACAAATGTGCTGACAAACTTTAACTTTGACACTGATTTGCAAAGATTTAAAAAAAAAAAAAGAATTTGGTGAAGCAAATCAAAGACACAAAAATAAACACTACATAACATGACATCTGACAGCCTTTTGTTAAAGATTCATATTTCGACTTATTGTTTTGACTTAATGAGAGAAATAGAGGGAGAAAAGAGGGAAAAAAACACAAAGTGGCAAGTGGGTATGACGATTACAGCCCCAAAATGCCACTAGCTACAGACCTTTTGTCTGGTTTAAATCATATTCCTCCTCCTAATCCTGGTGTTGTTACAACTCTCCTGTCTTGGGGTTTATTATTTCGTGTTTTGGTTTCCTTTTTTTTTTGTTCCACAAATATTTATTTTAATGGATTTTTAAATGTCATCTGCAGAATCAATATTGTTTTTGTGTTTTGACATTTTAATCTATATGAAAATATGTCTTTTAGATGTGTCAGTGTAGAATGGATATAAAATGCAACAAGTAGATTCCTGCACTGTCTTAATTTCGATGCATACATTTTGCAGAAATAGTTTAAACCAAACAAACCCACAACACTAAACTCAGCCCCCAGTCATTTCTTTCTTTCTTCCTTTTTTTTTTTATTGTAGTCAGTGTCTCTCACACTTGAGGAGGCTGATACTGGATCAGAGGTGACTCTGCAGGAGGTGGACCAAGACTCCACACTGATAGAGAAAGTGAAGCTCATCTGCACATTCTTACAGCAGAGGTGAGATTCATTATCTAGTGTACATGCCATCTGCTTTTTTTTTGTTTAGTTCTGTTGGATTAACATCATACACTCCTCTGATAGGATGAGGTCGCTGCGTGCTCTTGTCAAGGTGCAGGGGGATTTCGAGGCCAGAGTGAAGGACATGCTGGAGGGCCTAGATGGCCTCTGGGCTCGGCTGGAGGAGCTCCACACCGGGGTCACGCTAACCAAAGAGGGGAGTCAAGGCCACGGAGACCTGGCTGCAGCCTGCACAGACGCAGAGGTAAGCAGGTGTGAAGGTCTGTCGGCATTTCTCTGGCGACGGTATTATAATGTTGGTAATGTTGTTTTTATATTACATTTATATTTTATACTTGTTTTCCGAAGTTAAGTTTTGTGATTTTCTCCTGAGTTTGTTTCTTTTAACAACCATCAATCTCGGTGATTTACATTAACATTTGCCTTGTCACTGCCATTGGGTGTTAATTGTAACACTGTCATGTGTTTGGCAAAGAACTTGTTTGCAGTCCTGGGTCACTATAGGAACAGACTTCAGTGCTGCCAGACTTATCTGAAGAACAGCACACAACTACTGCAGGTAAAGTTTTCCTCATGTAATAAAAATCCACCTCTGATATTCCCCGCTGTCTTCACTCAGGAATCTCCTTTGCCTTGTTTCACAGGAGTTAACCTGGAGTCACACTCACATAAGCAACAGTGTGAGCAGCAGCATTGAGTCAGTCTGGCCAGAGCTGTTGCTTCAGTCCAATATTGAGCAGGTACACTGAATTCTGCCCCTTAGACAAACAGTCAAATGTTGTTCATAGGTTTAGAAACACAGCAGGACTAAAGACTTGTCTCTCCTCGCAGTTTGACAAGGTGCAGGAGGGTTTCCTCTCCCTGGAACAACAGACCTCTACGTTCCAGGCCCACCTGGAGGGACTTAGAAAGGAGAACAAGGAAGGACATGCTAATGGGTCTAATTCATGCTCAGCCTCTCCACAGACTTCCCCACATCTCCATAATAGACGCACAAGTGATATATCACTAGAACATTGTAACTCAACCTCTGCTTCGTCAGTGGAAGAAGACACAGAAACAGACACTCCTCTCTCACTGTGTGAGAGGTCGGCCTTACAGTTCTCCTCCACTATTGGACGCTTAAGTAAATCTGGAAGGAGGAAGTGATTTTTATCAAAATGTACTCGGCATATGCACAGGGGTGTAGTAAGTACAGGAGTTGCACCTATGACATGTAAATTTCAAATTTTCTAAGGTTATGTAACCACTGTTCTATGTTGACATACATTCGTCAACTATAACTGACCACACGATCAAATGTTAGACTTTATGAATAGTTCATAAAGTCAACTCATTTATTTACATAAAGAACATGTTACAGTAATACGGCCACGGGGGATTATGTCCATGTTTCTTCAATATCTTATTGGTCAAAAGACTATTTTATGACAGACTGGAGCCAATAATCAAGCCAATTTTGTAAAGAATTTAGTTTCCATGCAGCTTTGTTAGACCCCAACACTGATAGACTCTAGTGTTAATAGTATTGAAAAGGCTTTAAATAAGTTTGAAGTTCTTTTAATTCTTTATTATTAGTATTATTTTGTAATTTATGGACAGCAGGCTATTAGAAGAAACAATTGACTGTTGATGCACTATAGTCGGGGATATTTTATATTTTAGAGTCAAGAATGAAATGCTGCATAAGAATTTATTAGAAAGAAAAGTAAATACTGAAAACAATTGGCCTATTTAAACACACTGTAAAAAATGTTTGTTTTTTTTGCTTTCTTTAAGTTTTTCCCCAATAAATTTAAAATTTTTCCCTTTCAAAATGACTGGCAAATGGTATTAAAATTACACGAATAAATGGTTTATTTAAATTTTTCATGTGATTTAACAAAAGAAAATTCTGAACGAATGGAATACATTAAATATGTTTGTGTAACTGTAAAAATAAAGTATTCTTTATTGACAAAAGTAGCAGCATTTTCTTTATGTATCACAACTCAACTCAAAATCTTTGAAATATATATCAAATATTTGAAACACAAGGGGGCACACTTTCACCGGTTATTACAGGCATTAAACATGAGCGTCTCACAGCATCCATCCAACATTTTATACAATCACACCATAAATATATATTCAGCTGAGTTCTGTGCAGTGAACTCAGACCTTTTCATCTTCAATCAGCTTCATAAGAGGTAGGGTTGGGAGAGGCTCCTCAAACTGATTCTCAATAGCCACAACTTGTCTGAAGAATCTCATGATTGGGTGAATGAATGAGGTCCAGGTATATATAGCAAAGGTTTTGTGTTTTTAGAGTAACTTAAATTTAGTTACTGATTAATTTCATCAACCATCTAATCTGCACTTAACAATGTGGCCTAATATGGGATATCTGATGAGACATTTTTTCATTATTCAGCTTGTTTCAAAACCTTGTGTTGTCTGTTACAGCCCTTTTAACCAATGTTGTAAAAATAAAATGCTTTTTTCCCCATTAATCTATCATTGTAAGAAGTGTGCTCTTCTAATGTGCAAGAGGAATGAAGTTACATGTTAAGAAGTCCCAGATTTTTTTCTTTTCCCACAACAATTTTTCATTCCGTTGCTCGCCATCAGACCAAGCAGCCGCGACGACTTGAGCAGGGATTTCAGGTTGAGGGCAGAAGGAGGGGGGTAGGGGGTTGAGTTGGAAGGGGGCAAAAGAGGTCAAAGCCGGAAGCGTTTCTGTTATTACTAAAAACTGAGCAGCCCTCTAGACCTTTTTGAAAGACATGAATGTCTTTGATCCAAAATTCAATTACCCTGCAGCTCCACACTGAAGGCAACAGTTTTCTGAACCAGATTCCTGACTTCTCTGGCCCGAGCAGACAGAATTCCTGATGAGAATCAATTCATTCATGGCTGCCGTTAAGTGCTAATTGTTGGGAGTCTGTACAGTATGCATGACGTCGATGTCATTTGACCACGGACTTGCCTACCATCTGCCAGATCCTGCATCTGTCTGATTCCCTCACACTGGGGCAGTGATTGGGAGAGGTGGGGTCGACCGCTGGGGGATCAGGGATGAGAGGAATGTGAGCTGAATGCTGCAGGATCCGAGCTGTCACAACACCAAAGACACAAACACACCATGTCTAGATGGATGGGGGGATGTAAAGACATTGGGGGGAGAGATGTTGTGTGTTGGGTTATTTGAACTGAGTGACAAGAGTTGTGAATAATAATTTAAAAAAAAAATCAGTTATGACATACCACATGAATATGTAACATTTTCCACAAATCAGTCATGAATACACATAATGGTCTTGGATGCTTGCTTACAATAACAATGACCACACTGGCTTTGAGGTCCAGCAGTCTAAAGACAGCACAACACTTTGAGTTGATTTACGAAGCGTTTTAATAAATGAATAGAAAGGGGAGAGTTGATTCTATTAGAGGTGAATGAAAAACAGAGCTTAAAAGACGAAACAAGCCCTGCTTTATGAGCGAGTGGGGAACATCCCGGTCCCGTCCAGATGAACTCATGTCTCACATTGTTGGCATGTGATGTCATGGCCAGCAGAGGGACGGTGTCTGGCAGAGCAGAGGGCACCAGTTATCTGCTCACTAAGAATGTAAGAGTGAGCGAATGAAATTACCACAGGCTTTGTTTAGTTACACTAAAAAGTTGATGACTAGCTTCCTCACGGTCCATTCCAGTCCTGGAGCAGAGGCTGTTTCAAAGCTAGCTCAAGTGTGTGTTGTTTCAGAAAATATGGTTCATGGCAGAGGTCAATCCCTTGCCTTATCCTGACAATTACTCAAGATCGGGTTTCACTGGCGTACACATAGCACACATTTGTGCTGATCCCTCCTCTGATGGCACTGCGAGACACCGTACAGTAGTATGGACAGCTGCTATCTGATGGAAGCAAAGTCAAGACCTTGTCACAAAACTTTCATGAGAGCACAGTTAAATAAACTATTTAAATCCATTTCCTTTAAGACTTAAAAACTGTTTTCCACACACACAGTGTCAATGTGCCAAATCATAATCAAAATGGTGTATAACAAAACATACAACAACAAAATAGAATGGTGCACAGGAAGTTAGTATGTGGACAAATAAGCACCAAACAGAAGAAGCATACACAGTGCCACCGAATAAAAGCAAGAACAACTTAGCAGGGTTTAGCTGAGAGGAATGATAATTGATGGTTTACACAGTGGAGTGTGTGTGAGTGTGTGTGTGTGGTTGGTGGGAGTCCTGTTAACCTTTTAACTTAATAGCAGTGACATTTCGCATGTTAATAAATGGCAGCAGCATTAGAAAGGCTGTGTCTTCATCCAGCGATCTGAAGCGTGTGACAAAGGTACAAAATGTTTGTAAAGTCCTTAAGATCATATTTTTGTCAAACAAGTTTAAAAGCATCTGAGAATGTGATGAAACAGTCTCTAATGTCTAACTAACTTTCTTAACTATACTTAAATTGGTTTGTATTAGCAACTGGTTTGAAATACTGTAATCTCACCTTATTGGTAGTTATGGGTTTTTAGGACTCAACAATGGATAACAATGAGAGGTTTGCTCAGTGTAGTAAGTTCCAGTTTGACATGATCACAATAGATGATAAGAGAAAATGAGTGTGTAAATATATATTTGGTTAATTTTTGATTTAGTTGGGCTGTGGGGCTAGCAAATAAAATGCACGTTTGTTTCATTGTTGGCCATGTGTATTTTTTTGTACATGCGTGTAAGTTGAACTTCGGGAAAAAAGCAAAGCCCTCCTGCTGAATCGCAAACCACATGCATGGCTGCTATTAAAGGCTCTGGACACAGATAACGGAGGGCCATGCCACTTTTAGCCAGAGGCTGTTGGAAACAGAACGGACAGCTGCACGTTGAGACAAAACATCAAAACACCAGCCACAGATGTACGCAATTAGCAACATGGTAGACATTTAGGGAGCAAAGGTCCATAAACTCGCAACTTATTATGGTTGATCTAACATGGCTGGAGGGAAGCCTAAACTCAACAACATTAATGGGGTTTTAGTTTGGGCAGAAACATTCCACTATCTGGGATTTGATGTCAGTGAAGGCTGAGCTCCACCTAATATCCTTTTTTAAACATTTCATATCAGCTTTCTGATACTGAATATTATCCCATTCAGTGCATGTGCATGTGTGTGTATTATAGGAGACATAGGTAACCGAGGAGGAGCACAGTGTGTGTGGGTGTGTGTGTGTGAGGCAGAGGGAGTGGTTCAGGTGGGAGTAGGTGTGTGTATAAAGGTGTGCACTTACCAGGTGATCAGATGAATGAGAGAGTCAGGGTTGGGTAGTAGCCATAATTTTTGTTGACCGCAAACGCTAAACTTTACCCATTTATCCATTAATCTCACTTTTGTATCTGTTTAATCTGTTATTATCATTTTTTCATACATCCATCCTCGCTACGCTGTGATAGCTCTGTACTCTTTTTACGCAATAAATGCAACGAAAGTATTTTGGATCTCAGCGTATCTTGCTTCATACCCTCCTGGCGCGTCACAGAACTATGAACCTGAGGACCCAACCTCATATTCTCAGCGGCTCATAGAATTATAGCCGCTACATTTTGTCAACAAAAAAGGCGTTTAATGAAAAACATCCAGATGCATCAAAGAACCAAGTCGTGCGCACAACGACTAGCCGAGAACAAAGGAGCCACAGCTAAGTGCCACGCTACGTCATCTATACACCTAGGAACAGGTATGTTTGAACCTGTATGTTCGTGGATTGAGGAATCTGCTACAATTGGAATGCATTGAATCAAATGAAGACAATGTATTAAGTGGATGTTCTGTCAATGAATTTAAAGGCAATGTCTACGGACGGAATCTGGATGCGCTTTTGATGAATTGTGACTGTCTTGTTTAATTCAAAATACAATTTAATGGAAATGAGTCAAATAAACGCTGCTGCTGAATGTTCGAACATGGAAAAGGAAAAAAGAGACATTAAAATGACGCCTAAAGCTTTGGAAAATAAAATCGACCGGCTGCAGCATGAGCGCAAAAGTGCCGTTAATAAAATCAAAGCGCTTATTCCGCAAATAAAGGCGCACATGAAATCAAAAGAAGACGTGACTGAAATTCTTTCACATCTGAACAGCATGAATGCACTGTGTAAAAAGGCCACTGACCTGCATAATGAATTACTGCCACTACTACCTGATGATGAACAT
>NW_019525113.1:1337926-1341179 GCF_002814215.2 Seriola lalandi dorsalis
ATCCAAGGTGTGTTTGTTGCTGGAGAAGGAGGAGGCAGCATGAGGACGTTGCTGATCTCTACAGGGACTTTGTGTTATTAGATGTGAGCCGGACTTTTCACTAATCGGTCATAGAGATGACCAGAAGAAGGAATATTCTGTGTAATGGTTTATTCATGGACTTGAGCAGTTTAGACATTCTTTATTGCATTTTGGAATTGATGTGATTTATTATGTCCCCTATTGTGTTTGAAATGTGAATTATTATGTGAGACTTAATAATTCAGGGGCTGGTGTATAGGAGACATAGGTAACCGAGGAGGAGCACAGTGTGTGTGGGTGTGTGTGTGTGAGGCAGAGGGAGTGGTTCAGGTGGGAGTAGGTGTGTGTATAAAGGTGTGCACTTACCAGGTGATCAGATGAATGAGAGAGTCAGGGTTGGGTAGTAGCCATAATTTTTGTTGACCGCAAACGCTAAACTTTACCCATTTATCCATTAATCTCACTTTTGTATCTGTTTAATCTGTTATTATCATTTTTTTTCATACATCCATCCTCGCTACGCTGTGATAGCTCTGTACTCCTTTTACGCAATAAATGCAACAAAAGTATTTTGGATCTCAGCGTATCTTGCTTCATACCCTCCTGGCGCGTCACAGAACTATGAACCTGAGGACCCAACCTCATACTCTCAGCGGCTTATAGAATTATAGCCGCTACATGTATGTTTGTGTATATGTGCGTGTATGTGTGTGTATGTGTGTGTATGTGTGTGTATGTGTGCGCTGACTTAGAGAGCAGCACAAATAGGCCGGGGGGAGGGAGTGACCGCCACGCTCAACGCGTTTCCACTCATTAGGAAATGCTAAGCTTCCTGTTTGTGTAAATATTTTCTTATTCTGTTTTCCCAGAGAGTGGGGTAGAATAATCAAGCCTGACCTCTCTGCCCCCCTGCTTCCTACTTATCACATGGAGGCGGCTCACCTTCTGCGTCGACACCGCTGACCAGAGGCAGGAGCCTGCCCGTCCCCACCACTGGCCGGTGGGAGAGGTTAGTTTGGAATGGATGGACTTTCCGGAGGTCATGAGCAACAGTCATTGATATCAATGGGTAACAGATGTGGGGCCAGTTTAAAGTCAGCATAGTAGAGTTTTTAACGTCATGCAAACACAAAAATATCTTTTACATTCTTTCATTTTAATTGTAAGCTACATCTCTATATCCCATGGATTGATAAGGCAGAAATGCAGAATATATATGAAAAACATTTGAGGGAATAGAACACACCGTGAGTAAATTTGTGATAAAATCTCACAATTCCAGATGTAGCTGTCTACCACTTTGAAATATTACATTATAAATCTTTCAGCCCACTATTTTTCCTAGGTTTCTGGAATGATACCCTTGAAATCTCAGTATCCATTGCATCACCTCTTTTATCTCTCTTGTATATTTTATCTGTGTTGCCAAAGAGACAGACAGTTTGATTTCTTAGTATTCCTCCCTTAGAAATAGTTCTGAGGCGTCTGCGACCAGATGCTGTGGCTCTCAGCTCTGGGTTTCTTGCTGACCTTAACATTATACTACACTACAACTGCTGAGATCTGAGCAAACGTGGCATCATCACTACGACAAAGTTTCCCTCAAGAAAGACGTGGTCAGCTGATTAGAATGAATGTAAAAAAGCGAACATTTTAGTGAGATTATCTAAACCACTTTAATTGGAAGTAAATGCCTCTCAGATATTGATAATCACTCTTTGCACAGTTAGAGCAATTATAATAAGTCCTGTATGAACCAGGAGATTAGTCTGTAAACTGGGATGGATGTTTTTTTTTTTCTTCTTTTTAGCAAAACTATGAACACTAGCCAATTTGTAATAGACATCATTTATGATACAGCCATGGTCCTCAACCAGAATGTTTTGGCGCTTCTTGTCATTCTGTCCCCTCACCTCTCGAAGCTTGAGCTCATCTTTTCCTCATCTTTTCCTGTCCTCTGCATGAGGCACCGATGTGTGAGGCAGCTCTCTGAGGAAAGGCTAAACAAACAGGCTGGCCAAGGCACAAAGAGTCCGCCACTCAGAGACATGTGGCAGCAACCCCCCCCGCCCCCCCACAACTCTGAAACTCTCACACTCCCACCGGAGCCGCACAAACCCTTCCACATACCCTGAGCGTGGAGCCAGGAGAAGGAAAGATGGAGGAGGAGGGGGAGCAAATTCTGATTCCTATTCACTGAATGTCACCACCTCACAAAGGGGACCGCATGACACTGCCACTAAATCAGAGTTAATGGACTCCTTTCTCAGTCCTGCGAACATGACAGGGGGCGTGTGTGTGAGAGTAAGGGGGTGTGGGAGAGGGACGGGGGCTGGTGAGGGTGCCTGTTTGCCCCATTGAAGGGGCACATGGGCCAATGAGCCTTGTGTGATATAGTGAGAGCAGATTGGCGAGAGAAGTGTGTTTTCCAGAGGCATTAACAGCTCAATGGAAAGCCCCGCGTCTCATTCAACACTTATTTGTTTTAAGCAGTCCATAATTCACAGGACATACTGACTTGGTGTTTCTCTAAATTGGTAGTGATTTAAAAAAGGTGAATGTTAATCATATGCTTTGTTTGACTGTTCTGTCACTACTCTTTCAGCACAGCTGATTTGTGTGTAAGAAGCAAAACAACGAAACATCAATCACTGGCCTCTTTAACAGTAAGTACAACGCAACACAAACCATGTTGGTTCAGAGGCAATCAATCAAACTGCTGAACTGAAGTTATGGGGAACACCATCCACTGGGCTTGGGGTGCGATTGTTGATTTGCATGTGAACACTTATATCACAATGAGGAGCCAGACTGGGGGACAGCAATTTCGGAGCCGTATGTTATCTTCCCTACAGGGCAGAACCTAATACAAGTAACCCCTCCCACCCTGCAACATCGCACCCCATCCCACGCTGAAAGAGCACAGCTCCGAGGCCGCGGCGGAGATGAGTGAAGATGGCATTGGTGTCACTTGGCAGGCATTCACGGCCGCCACTCCCCCCTGCCTTCGACTGCACAGGGGAGATGCAGAGAGACAGAGGCGCAGAGACACGGAGCCCCAGGTACCGACCTCATTAGCAGATAAAAGCAACCTTTCCCTGTGACCCCTGACCCAAGAGGTTGCCATGGAGCCTTCCTGTCGAGGCGTAGATGCAGCATGCTGGGATTGCTCTCAGCAGAGTAGAATGAATATGGGCTGCTGTGAGAATTATCAAGGACCCCCCCACCCACC
>NW_019525113.1:1341199-1378357 GCF_002814215.2 Seriola lalandi dorsalis
CACCCACCCCCTCCTCTCTCATACACAAATCCATGTTCGTCCACTTCACGCGCTTCTGAACTCACTTCTTGAAGTCGAGCTGGTGCTCATGTGCTGCTCTCTCTCTCTCTCCCTCTCTCTCTTGCTTCCTGCTTTGTTTCTGTTCAGTCGTGTTAATACCAGTCAAAGAGTTAAGCTCATTACATCCCGGAGTTCACCTTTGATGTGCACAGAGGAAAAAGTGTGATAGTTTACATAAGGACGAGATGAAAAGACGACCCACAGCTGCTTTTCTCTGCTTGTTTTTTACTCAGAAAACTGGCCATGTATGGTGTTTGTTTTTGAGCTTGGATGTGTGCATTCATTATGTTGCATAAATGATGCTGTTTGCTCCAAGCCAGTGAATGGGAGAGTGGTCAAAGACTTCTGAACACTACTGTACATATGCAGCCTTAAAAATAAAGGCGATTGTGCATTTTCCTAAAAAAATATTTTTTCACTCCTCTGAAATTATTCCTGTTATTACATTCTGAGAACACATTATACACTTTGTTTTTAAAAGTACTATACAAATAAAGGTTATTACTATTATTATTATTATTATTATTATTATTATTATTATTGAAATGACAACATATATAAAAGCAGGGTGGCCTTGGTTTGTGTTGTCACACTTTGTATCATTAAAGGTAAAACCTATGGGAGAATGTTTATCAGTATCTTTCAGGGTGTGTGTCCATGCATGTATGTATGTGTGTGTTTGTGTGTGTGAGTGCGTGCGTGTGCATGTGTGGTTGCTGGAGAATGAGGGGGGGGGGGTTATATCTTGGTCATGCTGACTGAGTTTTATAAGCTGTGGCTAACCCCACTCCCCACAGCTGACTGAATATTAAATAAACAGAGCCAAGTGGCTGAATTCAGTGGAGTGAGTCCTCAGGCTGGAGAAGCACTACTTCACCAGTGTGGGGGCTCCCCCATGGGGCCCCCACATCAGCCTGTCTTATTCTTGGCAGCTGCAGAGAGGAGAGGCAGACTATGGGGTGGGTGGGTTTATGGGGTGTGTTTGGGGTAGTGTACGAGGGGGTGGAAGGAGGAGTCACCTAAAGAGGAAGGGAGGGAGGTAGATGGAAGGGAAAGTTGGAAGGGGTGAGGAAAGAGGGATGTGGGCAAAAGAAAAATGGGGGCTGGTGTTTGCTGTGGGATGAAAATCCCAACCAGCAGCAGTGAGAGTTGCGCCGTCACTTGCTAATTTTTCTTGCGGTTTTGAGGAGAGTGGGTAGAGTCTTTCCTCCCTCAGCCTGCCTGTCTGCGTCAGAGAGTGAAAGTAAGGCAGTGTGTCAGCTTCAGTCTGTCAGCCATGAACAAACCTCATGCCAGGAACACAGCACGCCTTCATGCTTAATCCCAAATTGCCGCTCATACAGACACTTTCTGAGGTGATATTTTATATTTTGGGATGTATCCAATACCAATATGAATAGTGAGCGATGCTGAAATGATGCAAGCAGAGCAACAACAACAACAACAACAACAACAAAAGGCATCTGTCTTTACACCTCCAATTTTCATGGCTTAATGCATTTCATTTCTTAATGCATTTGTGTGAATGAGAGGCAGACAAAGAAACCCACATAGCAAAATTAATCCAGCCTTTATGGGCCACATGCTTGTTTTCTTTTGGCCCAGTGTACACCCTGTCTGTGGCCTGAATCTGGCCCATATACAGCATGATTGTCAGATGCTACTTCCACATCTGGACCAATTCTGGCACACACACAGAAAATCTTGTGGCTGTGAGACAACACTGAATCTGCCCAGATGTGGAAGTATATGGGCCAGACTCAGGCCAACGACACCAGCATATGTTGGGCCAGAAGTTTCATTTTGCTATCTGGGAAGAAAACCACAAGTGGGCCTTTTTCACAGAGCAACACAGTAGAAAAACCACAGGTGTAAATCATCAAATTAATGATGGCTGAATTCCAATTAGCTGCTTCAGTTTCAGCTGGTGTTGTGCAGACTGACTCACTGTTAAGCATGGCGTACAAGGACGCCTGAATAAAACATTACTAATGTTAATGTTATTAGTAACACCTGTGCTTTTTGCACTGTGAGAAGTTAAAATGTCTATGGTGAACCAGGCCTGTTGTGGCCCAAACAAGCTGCCAGTGTTCAAATTGTGACAAATGTCTCAGGTACAGATTTCATTTTTACTTCATGCATTTTTATGTGAGCCACAAGTCTGTGAAATTATAGTCATGTGGCTTTTTGCTGTTCATAGTTAGAAAACAACAGCTCACATTTAACATACTGTATTATTGAAAACAAATCATAACTGGAACTCCCTCAGCTGCACTGTGAACACTCACTTGCATCCTCTTTGCAGGGTCAAGTCAAGATACATGCACACACACACACACACACACACACACACACACACACACACACACACACACGCACGCACACACACGCACACACACGCACGCACACGCACACACACACACGCACGCACACAAACTACAAACTTCCCTGACTGGAACCCCCTTCCGTCCCACTTCCCAAACATCACTGTCTCACACCCTTGAGAGTTTCCTGTCTTGTATTTTTTTCCATCTCAGAGTTAAAAGAAGATCTGTGGCTCAACCCCAGATTACCCCTCCACCAACATCATTACACACACACACACGCACACACCCACTTTGCTATCCACACACACACACTGCACTGGGTCCGGCCTTTGGGAACCCAAAACCGACCATTCCAGACTGTGAGTTCACCGATCCCAGACAGTGAATAAAAAGCATTTGATATCAAGCTCCTGCTTGATTTATAAGGCGCTCCCACATGAACACTATCAAGTCACAGTGAGCATCTGGGCAGGTCATGGGAGCCATTTTGGATGGAGTGAATCCACAGGACTCCAGCCTCCCACACCCTGCTCTATAAACACAGCTGTCAGTCTCGTGTCTCCTGTCATTGCCAGCTCCTGTGTTTTATTCTCTCCTCTTTCACGAAATTTGAGCTGCAGGCCTGAGCAGGCTCCCTGTCAGCATCCTCCTCTGTTGTTGGTGGATGTGGGAGAGTTTTGCATACTTGCTGACTGAACTGATTGCACAACAGAGTAATATATTTGGGATGCTTCCCTGTGTTTACAGAGCAATCGTCGCCAGGACCGTACACTGCTGCAAACCGCTGGCCATCTCTAATGACTCACACCAAAAACCAGCAAGGCACATAGTGAGAGTTCAGCTAATTGAAGCCAGTGTCTGTGTTTTTTTTGGTGAATTGTTGTCCTCTTCATATCACTCCCTCAGCGTCCTCCCACACAGTGCTTTAGACCTCCCACAGAAGACTGCAATCATACATTCACATGCAGTTACTTGCAGGCACACACACTCGTCCACACATACTCAGCAGGCAGGTACGGGCTGTAGCCAGAGAAATGTCGTTTTATCTTGACCCCAGGAAAGCAGAGGCAGGAGTGCAGCTCATTGGTTTTCAAAGGGTGAATGAAAAAGGAAACAGAAAGATTGCTAGTGATAGACAAAGAGAGAAAGAGCTTTGTATTTGCGGTGGAGGAAGAAGGAGAAGGAAGGAAACAGCGAGAGGTAGAATGGAGCCGCTCGCTACAAACTCTCTGTGGACTCCCCTCTGCTACCCTCTCCTGCAGCCCCATGCAGGTCGGCGTTCCCCCTCGCTCTCCTTGTGTGGTCCGGAGCTCCGAGTCATTTCTAAACAATCGGCATTAATCCAGGGAGCGAGGGGCCTGGAGCACAGCGCTGCCAGACTGCCAGAGGACCCTCACCCTGGACTGTACTGATGCACGCTACGCTACACCCACTGTACACTGTACACACACACACACACACACACACACACACACACACACACACACACACACATGCTAATAGACTCATGCAGCCTTTCATCAGAGTAGTGGTGTGTTGTATTGCGCAATATGGTGCAGCAGACTCTGACTTAGCATGAGCAACATCACAGACATCTGTAAATGTGCCAGATGCTATCAGGCTCAGGTTTATCCAGAATGAAGAAGTGGTTTATTAGAACCTTGGCAGAGCTGAGTCTTTTATAGCTTAAGTCGAAGTCAGTTCAGATTTTTAAAGTTTTTCAAGTGTCTGAATGACCACTGGAATGACTTTTTTTTTTTTTTTGCCTAGTCTGGAGTCTTAAGTCTAGAGTAAGGTCAAGTTCAAAGGAAGTCTCAAGTTCCTGGTTGGGCTATCATATTTGTTTTGGAATATTCCTAACATTATGGTGTGTGCAGTATTATTACAAACAATACAAATGATGGCCAAAGTCTACAACTCTGCAGATAAAAGATGATTCATATCTTAAATATTACATATAAATATACTTTAATCTATTTTTTTTCAGCCAGCAACTCCAGTCTTCCCAGGTGTAGTTAACCAGTTGCCGTTCATGGATCATCCTTTTCTATTCCCACAGCTCTATTATGGCGCCAGGGGTTTTAAGGTTGGTTGTGCACTTAGCCTCTGTGAAGGGTTCACATTGACCAGAACCTGCACCCCTCCCATCCCACCCCCCTCCCACACATGCAGGCCCAGGCATCTGGAATTAGCCTGCATCGTGTGTTGCAGCCTGGAATGTATATTCCTGGCAGTGCTCAGGGTAAATTGCTGTAATCATCCATTACTCTAATTCAGTCATTTACCTGACTTTACACATTCATCACTTTCATATAATTCTAGGCACACAGATGATGAATTGGAGTGTTTGTCCCCCCCACCCCTACCCCTACCCCATCCCACCCTGCTGTAACAGCCCAGAAAACATGTCTCGCCAGGGGACCAAAGTGGACTCCCCTTGCAGCCTCTTACAGCCTAATCACCAGCTCTGACCAGCCATTAGTCAGTCAGTTCAGACACCCTGACACTAGGTCCGGTACCCCAACCCCATCCCACCTCGCTCCCCGCACACAGGCCAGAAAGTGGGCGTGCTGCTGCTGGGAGGTTGGATGGATGGAACTGTGGCGAGGAACCAGGTCACTAGCTCCCTTACGGCCATTACTGTAATTATAGTTGGCGTTGTTAATTGTTTTTTGTTGGGCCTAATGAGGTGGGAGGCTGGTGCGATGCAATTAGGGAGGACGAAAAAGGTGGAAGGGGCTGAGGGAGGTTTGGGTGAGAAAGGGGGTGAGTGGGGAAGCCAGAATGAAGGGAGGGGGTGGACTGGGCGATGGAGTGCGGGATTGAATTGTCAGTCCGGGTTATGATTAGGAGGCGCAGATGCGGCCATGTGAGAAATGAATTTCATGCCTGTTGATTCTGCGATTTCTCCTGGAATGTGGGGGTTCACTGCGGAGCTCCTCAGACGGAGGAGCAACGCTGCTCTTTGTGCTCTGACACACAGAGATAGAGGAATGAAAGGCGGAGGAGGAAAAGAGTGTAAACAAGGACTCATCACATGGAAGAAGTTTGTGCTTTAATCTCCTCCTTCCATATCCTCTGTCTTGTAGAAGTGGCTATAAAGTACTACTACTACTAGTACAACTACTATTTTTATTTTCTCACATTTTGTTTGTTTATCTTTTTCTTTTATTGATTTATCATTCATTTATGTGATGTAATTAGCTGTTATTATAAAGCTATTTAAACTATTATCATTATTATTGATATACATCCAAATGCTAAATATACTACTCTTATGGATATTGCATTACTTTAAGTTTGAAGTCAAAAATGCAGATCAGTAATGTCTAATCTGGCTTTGACCCCTCAGACAAAGCAGATTTGTATTCTTGGACACACATGGGAGGAGAGGTTACACTATGAGCTTGACAAT
The DNA here is from genome assembly GCF_002814215.2 of Seriola lalandi dorsalis. Classification (NCBI taxonomy): domain Eukaryota; kingdom Metazoa; phylum Chordata; class Actinopteri; order Carangiformes; family Carangidae; genus Seriola; species Seriola lalandi. The sequence goes on from NW_019525113.1 coordinate 1,347,002, forward strand.
TAATCAGGGAACGTCAAATAAATATTCCCTAGTGTTTTTGCAGGGATGCGTCAGTTTGGATTAAAGGGCTGAGTCTGAAGAAAAGGCGGGAGGCATTATGTATCCCTCACTGTGGGAAGAACAGAGCCCTATGTACACTCTCCCTTTTGACTCCCTATGTGAGCACATGTTTTCCATTTCTGTTTGGAGTGTCAGCGAATTGTGTGACACAAGGGGAGAGAGCAGGGTGTCTGCAAGGGAAGGGTGTATGTATGGAGATGGGCTGCCAGGCTCTGTTTACTCTGGCCAGCGCTAGTTGTGGATACCAACTGCCAACCTGCTGTCTCACCAGCATCGTCCCGCCCCGCATTACTCCCCCACCCTGCTCACTCTCCCAGGCCAAGGTTGGACGCACACCGCAGGATTTCTTGGACCAGACAAGCAGCGGAGATGCTGGCCAAGTGGACTCCTCATCATGAGAGTACAAGCTTCGAGGTTCAGGTTTATTTGCTCTAAAATTGAGTAATTATTGTTTTTCAGCATGAAAAGAACACAAAAGATCAAAAATAATCCAAATCGGAGATACAGTTCATCACGGTTCAGTGAGCGCAATTAAGACAAGTTACAGTTATTCCTAATTACACAGAATTTCCCGTTATAGCACAGTGGTGTTGGAATAAATGATGCTTGTAATTATTTATCCTGACTAGAGGAACCAGAGCGTGGAGGCTGGAATTAAAAGTGAAGGGTGAGAACGCTTTGGTGGAACTTGATGACATGATTTTCCTTGTCCTTTTTTCCTGCAGCTGCTCCAAAAAAACAAACAAAAAAAAAGTTAGGAGAAACGCATATTCATGGGGGCGCCCGATGGCTCACCTGAAGGATCAAGTCCAATCCCTGGCTCTTTGCTGCATGTCATCCCCTCTCTCTTTCTCCCTGACCTTCCTGTCTCTCTCTGTCACTATCAGATTAAAGGCAATAAATGCCCAAAAAATACATTAAAAAAAAGAACACATTTTCATGTTGAATTAAAAACGACATAGAAATAGATAGCTACGCTAAGCCAATTTTTAATTAGCCCCGTTCAGGCAACCTCTTATTCAAACTGCACTAGCCCAGTTTGTAAGGTGGACTACTCAATTTGAACTTGGAGCCACAGTTTGAATTGGCACGTTGATATGTTATGATATGTGTGATATGCAATAAATGGGTTTTCACCTCTTTATAGGGGGTAAGTGATCACTCCGTCCACTGGAGACTTGCTAACAAGCTACCAAAGTGGGGGGGGGGGGACTTCCACTAACCAAATGGATTTTTCAAGTATTGACTTTTTATTTAAACAATACCAAAATCTGATATAGTCTCGATGGTAAAGTACAGTTTTTTGAATGATATGATGCATTTGTATGGGGATTTTCACTGGGCACTGCTAGCTCTAACCAACCCACTGCTGGTCAGAGGGTGGTGAGTCTGAGCAGTGGGTTCCTGAGCAGTGAGGTAGTGCACATGCTGTAATAGGGTGTCAGTGAGACACAGTGTTGTGTCTGTCCACAGGGGACATCGCATCATGGAAAACCAAGCACAGAACAGTGCCTGTGCAGAGCGGGACATTGCGTAAAGTTTTCAGCGGCCTTGTCGGAAACGGGTCAGCGAACTCCCGAAAAGCGTTTGTCGCGCCCTCGGTCCTGTCTGCACCTCACAGTGTGTGAGAACGCACAGGTGCAGACAGGGCTGTTTGAGCGTGCGGCCGTGCACAGGGCCCTGTTTGTACCTTTCCTGCTGGGTTTGTAAGTGAAGGAGTCTAATTGGATTTTTTGGGTATTGGTGAAGGGCTGTTCAGGAGAGGGGGCGGGGCCAGTCTGAACCCCCTGAAGAGAGAGGAGATGAGGGGGGCAAAACCTGCAGGCTGGATTACCACTGTGCCCTTTTCTCTCCTGCTCTGTCTTCCCAAGGTGGGGGATTATTGTTTGTATGAGCAGGCAGGCGGGTGAGAGCATTTCGTGAGTTCAGCTTGTTAAGATAAAGGGCAGCTCATGCGAGGCTACACAAATTCTGCTTTGAATGCAAATGTTAAAGGGATAATCTAGTGTAGGTCAGCTGTTGCTATTCAAACCACAACATCCACAACGTCCATGAACTTGTGAGAAGCTATTCTCAAGGGTAAATCTTTGCACGCTGTGAGAGTGCTCATAAATTTAGCAAATTATATTTTTACGACATGAAACTTATGAAACACTTGTGAGTGTGACTAAATTCCACCACAGATGAAAATAAACCTTACTTGGCTTGTTCATTTACTGAGCTGTTTACTGCCATGCCTTCTTCCTGTTCAATGAACAGACTGAATATAAAAATGGAGGTTGAGCCTCTCAGATATGCCATGACAATGGTAAAGAGAAGATGGAGGTTCTGCGGATTTTTTTTTTTTTCTGCCAACAAAAGCAGGGAAACAGAGGGAGACATGCAGTGAGGGTGAATACAGGTTCGCTGTCTCTCTCACTCCTTCCCACACTCCCTCGTTCCCTCTCCCTTCGCTGGGCTATTGTCCACTGTCCCCCGACCTCCCCGTCTTCCGGCTGGGACTGGAGTAGTTCCCGATGGCCGCAAACAGGATTAGGGGCAGCCACGGCTCCAGTCATTCTCTGTGGATTTGGGGGTGTTACTGCAGCTTGGCTGGGCTGTGGTACTTTAATTACCCTGCCACCAGGGGGCCTCAGAGCGGCCTGGCGGGTAACAAGCGGGGAGCGGGGGGGAAAAGCTTCTATCTTTACATGGGAATAATCCCTTAGCCGCTCTCATCAGGTCAACTTGTGCTAAGCACTGACAGCTGCTTTTAACCCTAACTGCTAAACTTTAGTGGCAATGGGATGTTTAGTGTTTAGAAATATTTAGAAGAGAAATTATATTTCAAACCACTAGCAGTCTTTATTTTGTTACCTACCTTAAAAAGTAAGAAATATTTTAAAGGTACTCTTAATGCCAGCAACTTAAATTTATTGCACAACTTTGGCGTTACCCACTCCATAAACACACCGCCGCAATGTAGTTCTGCTGCCAAGTGAACAGGCCGTAATTATTTTAAAAGGTCTGCAGACTGATGCACGACAGCAAACCAATTCAATCATATCAATGTACATTACAATTACATTGACATTTAAAACATGTCAAACACACTTAAATGGTTAGCATCATGTCGTCTGCATGAGATATGATCAAAATATTTAGTGCTTTTTTTACTGTTCCAAAAAACAAAAATAAATACCATAATTCAGTCTTAAATTGTAACAAATGAGCGATAAGAAAATTAACTAAGTCTGTATTTGGCATATAACAGTTACTGCAGGGCCTAGAGGCCCGAGCTGAAACACTAAACGACTGACTATTATCTACCTCTGTGGATGAGACAGTACGTGAGTGATTTGGTAATTTGAAAATTTGTGCTGGTGTATTATAGTCTGTGCATGTGTGGGTATGTAATATGGCAACAGTGCCACAGGCTGTTTGTTTATCTGTTGTCTAAGTGACAAGATGAAGGCGGTGCTTATTGCTAAAGAGGGGAACATTTCTCTAGGCTACATCAGTGTTTTCAGATCCCTGTAATGGTCAGAACAGACGTGCTGCACCTGCTAATGATTGACAGACTTCATATGAACGGAGAGGATTCTCGTCTCAACAGCTGTGTAATGTCACAGCTGTAAATATAACTGATTTTATACCTTTCACTTTATGCATTCTTTGTAATGAGAAGGAGAGAGATAGGATTTTCTAGTGTATTATTCAGAAGATGCCGAGGTGTAATCTTATTAAAGTATATTTACGACAATGTTTTGCATGTCATAGATACAAAATACAGCCTGAGGTAAAATGAGTGGAATGAGAAAATGTGGTGCAGACTTAAAATGCGAACATCTGGACCTGGCTTAATGTCAGTGTTTGTTAAGTGTGAGAGTGTATTTGTGAGTCTGTGTGCTGCGCATGTCTGTGTGTGTGTGTGTGTGATGGCAGATACAGTGAGTGTGTGTGCTTGTGAGAGAGCAGGGTCTACAGAGAAGGAGGCAGAGCGCGGGCACAGACAAAGGTAAGCCTGTGTGCCCCGTCCACTGGCGACCTGTGGAAAATTCCCCGTCTGTGCTGTGCCAAGATGCCTGGCCCTGCGAGGTGGGACTCAGGAGGAATGTGAGAGGCAGACGTGACCAGGAGTGCCAGCATTTAACCGAGGCCAGGGAGGGTGAGAGGGGGCACGTCCAGAAAGGTCGGCCAATTTAAATTCACTGATTACTCTGTGGTGGTGTGACGTTGCCGTTTTCATTTTCTGACATGGATCAAAAAAAAAAAAAGTGTAGATTTACGATACATATGAAGTAACCAAAACATCCATGTAGTGTAAGGGGACAATAGAACCCATGTAAAATCCTAGAAATTTTGTTAAATCTTCTGTTAAATCTAAATTTTTTACTCACTCACTGAGTGGAGAGCTCGTTGCTGCTGCCACTGGTTGCTGGAAGACATATTGCAAGTCTGTGCTCCCACAGTGTACAGTTCTTCACTCCAGTATAGTATGGAAACATTCATGCTGGATCACAGTGCAGTGTTGGCAGACAGTGGTTTGTGACCTGAATTTAACTGAAAGGAACAATTAAACTTGCAGCTTCTAGCAGTGTCAAGCCGGATGAAGAGCTGAGAGGCCTGCTGGTTAGACAAACTGTTCCCTTAACGGCCCATTTGCCATGTTTGTCTAATCGAGAGCAAAGCAGTAAATCCCATCTTTCTTACTAATGTAAATTGTTTCAGTTGCAGTATACATGTCCATTAAATGGCATGAAAATGAAGAGCAATAAAGTTAGGTAGAGGCTGATGTAAATATTCTGGGTCCTCAGTGGTAGATCGAGTGTGGTACTTGTCTTTCCCTTTTACAAAACCCACCTTTGTTTGCTCATTCAAACAGCTCAAAACCTCCAATCACTTCTTTCACTGTGGCCTTATTTAAGGCAGCTGTCCTCGGGCACTTCACCTGGCTGCCTGGCCCCCAAGGTGTCAATCTGGACCAGGTGTCCCTTTCTACCCATCACCTCTCTGGTGAGACATGTCTGACCTACAGGAAGCTGCCAAAATATAAAATATCCCTGCAATTCCTCCTGCCTCCGTCCTCTCCACCTCTGACAGCTGGAAGATATGCTACAGCAACTGTGAACCTCCAGCAACGGAACTGCTTAAATGCGCAACTTTGCTAATGAGCGTGAGTTATTGCCTCGGATGGACATAAACAATGAACTATGAGCAATTATTAGGGCAGTGGGCTGGCATAGTGATTAGAGAGTCTGTCTCTCAAGCAGAAAGACCTGAATTCAATCATGTTCGACAGCAAGATCCCTCGGGGTGCGATTCTGTAGCTGATTTGGTGCTTTGATGGCCTTGTGGCAATGAGGTAAGAACAATGACGAGATTCTTCTTTTTGTTGTAGAATATCACTACAAATGTGTTAGTGTTACTCATATGTCCCTTTATGGCCCTCTAAGAGGTACAGTATATCTTTCCCAGAAATTCATTTCTATAGCATAGTGATATCCACTCTGTTGTAATGGGTGCAGAGAGGAAATTGTCCCGTCTGCCAAGCCTCCGTGGATCCTGACAGAGGCTCCACTGGGGCTACTGAGCCTCCTTCAATCAGACCCGGGAGCCGCCAGGACCCCTTGCATCTGGTCCTGCTTAGGGCAGCCCCCAGCCTCTCCTGAATAACGTAGCAATCGTTTGCTTTTGCTCCAGTTTTCTACCACAGCGAAGCTGCAGAGGGGCGCTAAGACAAACTGCTGGGTGTGCTCCTCTGCCGTGCAACCAAAGCATGCGTGAAAACAGTCAGGGTTTGGAGGAAACACATGCGCAAATACATAAATAAACACACATATGGAGACTCACATACACAATGGAGAGAGAAAAAGGTCAGCTCTGCCTTGCCCCCACCCTTGTAGACATTCCTGGAGCACCTGCACTCACTTAATATTTTGGCAGGAGTGGAAAAAAAGCTTCTCTGCTCAGCGCCTGTCATGTTTGTTCACTGAAGGAAACAAGTTTGGTTTTAATTAGAGCCCCTGCCAAAAGCTGAGGTAATTGCCACTCTGTATGTCTTGCTTTCTTTTTAAAATTTCTTTTCTCTGTTGTTGCCTCATACACTTTAAAACAGAGCTGAGTGGAGCTCATGTTTGTGGAGAGAAAAAAAAAACAGAATTCGTCAGAGCATGCGTTCAGTGCGGTCAGCGGGTGCATCCATGCTGGAAATTAAAAAAAACAGAAAAGCTGTTGTCATTAGTTACACGGGACATACAGAGGATTATGAGGAACATAATCATTTGGATAATTCCTGTGTTCATCCAAACCCAACCTCCCTATGTCTCTGGCCCAGTACAAGGTTTTGTCCTTGAGGCGTCCGGGAGTTCCGCTCTTACTTGCCCCACACCCCCACCGCAGCCCTGCCCCTGCCCCACAGCCCCTGCTCTTCCCCCCACCTGTAACCCAGCTGTGGCTGCGTGCAGCTCATGAAAAATTCTCACCAAATTATTCTGACAAAACGCCAACATCTGCTGCAGGGAGACACGCCCCTCATTACACACACATGCACACATACATGCAAACACTCATCTACATTCAACTCTCTTTAGAGTGTTTGGTGCGTACACCTGTTGACGTTCCTACGGGGGCCAAGAGAACTCAACACACTGCAACTCAATGAGACAGAAATTAAGAAAACCATCCGCTCGACGTTGACAACATATGAAGTACATACACGTACTTTACATACAGAATAATGCTGCAGAAAACACAAGCAAACACACGGACACACTTAACAACACAATGTTTCTAGGCAACACTAAAAACTGATGAACACATTTGTTACGAATAAAAGTTTTGGAGCCGCCCATACATATTGGGTATACGTATGTACACATATTTAATTTCATACATTGACATATATGTAATATCTATACGTATCAGTATACGTTGACATTATATACAGTGGGTTCCAAAAGTCTGAGATGACTTGAGAAAAACCCATATAAAACATATTTTCATTATGTTGTTTTAATAAACCTGCATCTCCAAATTAAATATATATTGTTAACATATATGGTTGCAACATATAATAATTCACATTATAGATATTTTCAATTTATGTACATTTACAAATTTTACAATGGGTATTTCATACAGTGTATATTATAAACTAACATATCTTCGTATAACCAGAGGATGTACAGTATGTATGTGATAATAGCATAAGTGACACATATGGCAACATCACTCTTGATAGGGACATATATCACATTTCTGTATGGGCAGGTGTACAACCAATAACTTAAAATATATTGGCAACATTCGATCTGAATATTAGAGTATGAAACTAAAATAGTGAAGACTCCATTTTTAGTGTCCCCTGGAAACGTCTTTTGTGTTATAATTCACTTCCTGTGTGTTGTTGTATTTCTGTATTTGTGCTGCAAATTGGTTCCCAAATATGTATATAATATATAAATATTTACTATTTTGTAAGATGCAGTGCACTAAGCTCTCTCAGACACATGAATGCGAGGACGGATGCAAAACACATACAGAAATCGCTCATCGTGCTGCTCTGCCGTGTGTCATCACACCATGTGTAACCCGTCACAACGTTGAGACTGAGAGGGTGTGCTTGAGACAGGAAGACACTTTTGATTTGTCTGTCTGTCAATAAATGGATGAGAATCAAGGATGTATTTTCTCCCAGGTTTTTCTCGGCGGGGCCTCAAATGACTTGAGCACATGCTGAGCCTTTCAGAGGGGCTTTTATTTTGATTTGCACCAGCAGGGGATGGAATGGAGCCTGCTTGGTCTCTCTCCATCCGAGCCCCTGTGGACCCATCAGAGCCGTGCTCCAGTCCAGAGATGAGACGCCACGGCGCTGATTTACTATTCAGAGGTTATTCATCGCCTGTGGATAAAAAGACAATTGAATTATGTTGTTGGAACAGCCGAGCCTGGGCCAGAGCAGTTCAGGATGGATGATCTGCGTGAACCCGAGACGGAGTGACATGAGAGAAAGAAAGATAGAAAGAAATGTCTGATCTGTCTGATTGCTCCAGGCGACTTCCTGTTCCTCTGATCAGTTGAATGTGCCGATGAAAAACAGAGAGAGGAGTGCTGTTTGCAGTCAAGGCTGCTGATATTCCCTGAGAAAAGCTCCAGGTCATAAGGTGAGATCTGAGCTTCGAGAACATAATTGTACTCAGGTGTATGTTGAGATGGACAACATTTGAAAAATGGAATAGTTAATCGAATAGCTCACCAAAATCATTTTTCACATATACAGTACATGACTTCCCGGCTGCAGCTGCAGCTCCTCTCCTCACAGCTCAGGTGCTGCGTCAGAAGTAGCAAACGATATATAGTGATTTGCCTGCAAAGCGGTGATTGTTTGTTTGGATGGTTTAAGAAGTTTCTATTGGCATTTTAACAATGTTTTTTTTTTTGCTGTGATTCTTGGTCTTCCCTGGAGCTTATTGGAGACTTCTGTGAATCCAAGCAGACAACAGCTGCTCTCCTCCACAAAGGAGAAAGCTACCAACTTTATAGAGCCAGCTCTACAAAAGAACACATTAAACACATTAAAGCATATCAATAACTCTAAACTTAGACATGTGTGTTTTGAAAATATTGTGATAGATTTTTTTAATGAAATCTTTTTTCTAAAAATGGGGTGCTGAGGCTGATAGAGGGACCAGGGGCCTCTATTTAAACTTACAACGCTCCTGATGCAAACACTGTGGGCACTGAGCTTCTTATTTAATGACCATCATGTCATTGCTGTAAGATGTCCAACATATATAGAGTTGTTGCTGCTGTAATGAAGAAAGAATCATCAACTGATGTTTAAGTTTTCAGCTGTCAGGTCTGAAAACACACTGGTTCCACGCCCAGCAGTTTAATTGTTTCTTGGATGTTTAACTTCCTTCCCCTCAATGACATCATGCTGTTAGTGTTGACCTGCCATCAGGGCAGCAAAACTTTAACTACACAGCGACTGGCCCACATGTTCTGCCGTTTGTGGAATATTTAACTCTCAGTCACGTCTCAGGTGAAATAAAACCACAAGAGATGCTCAATGCGAAGTGCTCTCCAGGCCCTGTGGCCACATTCTGTGCGCTTCCTATTAAATTGCTTTTTAATCACTGCTGCAGAAATGTCTATGGCAGATGCACTGAGGTGTTGGCAGGACATACGTTGTTTTTGAAGGACGGGGATGTTTTACCCATTTCCCATCACCCATGTGGAATCACTGATATTAAATTGAAAATACACATTGGAATCCAGGGACACACACAGATTGCACAAATTTAAAAACATCAACAAATGGAAAAAACATTCAACAGCACAAATCTCTGTATCCAGAAGTTGAGTCTGTTGGGTGGCCTTTGCTCAGAGGGTGGCCCACCGTGGCATGTTATAAGTGTTGATTGTGTACAGTGTGAGTATCAATTGTAACACCCCCTCCTCTGTTCGCCAAAGTGAACATAGCTCCCTGCGTCCCTCGCCTCCCAGGACAGAGAAGGTGAGCTGGACCCCGGCCCAGATAAATGTGCCGTCCGTTCCAGCTGGGGTTGTGTCAGGATCTCCCGGGCGGTGGGGACAGGCCCGTCTTTGTCCAACGGGAGCTGCGTGTGGTTCAGTATCTTAAGAGAGTCATAATCACATCGGTGATCGGGGGTGTTAACTGGCCCCCGCAGCTGTCAGAAAGCGATGCACCCTGGGAATGCATGACGAAGGAACCGCTGGTCCTTGGCGTGCGGGTTGCAGTACGTGTTAATCTCCAGACACACACAGCATGCATATATGTCGATTCAACTCTGCGAGGGTAATATGGGTGGACGCCTCATTTCTTGTCCAAACACTCCAACAGCTATGGCAACACATCAGCAGCTGTAATTTAATTGCCTTATGAAAAGCATCTGTCTGGGACATTGTGTCAAAGCATTGTGAGCATTGTTGTGATACATCTCTGAACAAATTCCAAACCACAGTAAATGACTAGAATCAAAAATAAACATAACAACATAAAAAAACAATATAATCTCAGAACCAAAAAAAAAAAAAACCTCTACAAAGCATCATCTGCTTCAAATCAACCCGGAAACATTCCCTCTTTGCTGAGGAGACATTTGGAGGCCTTTTGATGCGTGAAGGGTGACCCAAAAATAGCCCAGTGGTTAGGCAAGGGGATCTATAGGGCATTGCAGGGAACCCTGTTCATGACCTGCGCTCAAGTACCTCCTGTCCAGGGGCTGATTCATGAGCAGGGGTCAGTCCTTCAGAGTATATATCAGGTTCTCAGTTTGTTGCTTTTAGCAGCTGTTATTGCATTTAAGAGACTGAGCTGCCCCCACTGTATCACAGGCATGAGTATAAGGGGGGAGGACTTTGCCCTCAAGGGCCCCAGCGTACAGGCAGGAGCAGGAGGTGGGACCATCCTGATGACGCCACGGTACTACGACTAGACCCAGGCAGGGATGTGGTAACACCAGACCATGCCAGGCTGTCTCCAGGCTGGCAGGCAAGGCAGCGCAGGCTAGGTGGTCCAGCCTTGTTTACCCCTTCAGCCGCACGCACAGTCTTGTTTAAACAAAGTGGGTGCCTTCATAAGCCTCCCGTCGGCCTGTGGACGTCATCAGGCAGGCGCGTGTTGATGTGGCCTTTCCCTGAAGCACCCTGGACTGTGTACTCCAGAACGAGAAAGAGAGAGCGAGAGAGAGATATGTTGCCAGCTGCAGGACTCAGACCACAGCACCCCTCTCCCAGTTGTTTGACCAGATAACTGTGGGCCAAAAAGATGGTGGAACAGCATCAAAATCTTGGCTCCCTGGCAGGCCTGATTAACATTTGGATCCTTAAATCGAACCCTCCAGCCAACGATTCAACATTCTTCCACTCCACAGTGCTGCCAGCTCCTTCTGTGATCACTGTATACTCACTCCATCACCTGTTGCCTGGTCCTTACAGGTGATCCTTTCTGAAACTGTGCTTGAAAGTGCATGTAACATATGAAATATTTCATGGAAAGGCCTGATCATAATGATCTTGGGTGGTTGTAATACAGTGCACCAAACCAACAAAAACTAAAACCTGAAGGTCCCAAAATTGTATCAAAGAGACAGATGGTTAATAGAAGGGGTTGAAACCTGGAGCCAGCTTGCAATCTAAAAGTGGATCCATTCAAATTTTAAAAGGGTGGAATTATTCTTGATTATTTTATTATTATTTTACACTTTTCCAGTGTTTAATCAATTCGATCAGAAGAGAGGAAGCTTTGAGCATCTCTTCTGATTGGCCGACTGTTTTGAATGATCCAATAAAAATATGAAAATATAGCAGATTTCAGGTAAACACTCCAACCAAATCCTGCAAAGTTGGATGGTGGGTCCAGGGGGGCGGGGCTTGGGGCATTGCTGAGTGTTGTGAGTGCTTTGTTGTGACATCACAAAGGTACAGAAGTCCTGGCGGCGCATTTTAAGGCTCAGTTTGTGAATACAGGCTGTGTGCATTTCTCTGTGGACTGAGGCATTGATACTTTCAGAGTATTACTATAGAACATAGACCTGCTTTATAATCAAGACATGGAAATATACCTTTACACAATATGGGAACTTTAACAAATGTCTCACTTTTGGCTCATCAATTAAATGTCAAACCCAAAGGCTCTGCGCACCTGCACAAATGCTTTCAGTAATTCTAATTATTCACCTCTGCACAGGTTAACATTGGCGTGAGTCATAATGGAAAAAAAAATGTAAATCCCCAAACTTCATTACTTAATGAGAATCATTAAGGTGTAGGTTCAATAATCTTCTTAAGAAGGTTTTTTTTTTTTTTTTGGAAGTGTACGCCTCTTTTGACAGACAACAGCAGAGGAATGACAGGAAATGAGGATGGAGAGAGATGGTGAATGACATGCAGTAATGGTACCCGGCTAGACAAAGAACAGGGATGTTGCAGTTACAGGTTTTTTTCCTTAACCTCTGGGCCTCCAAGGTGCCACAGGTGGAACAAAACTGACAGGAAAGAGAAGCAGACGTCAATCAATCACACCCACACAATCCTGAGAAGAAGAGATCTGATAAGGCACAATAAGTGAAAACTTCTGTGTAGGTGTACCAGGAGTGTGTAGGGTCTCTGTTAAATGCAAGCCTGAAAATGGTTGAATGTCAATTTCTACCCTTGAGAAAATGTTAGAAAGCCTAAAAATGAAATAAAATTAGGCAAAGCCATGAATAAACTACTTTGATAAAGGGAAAACAGAGAAAAGAGGGTGCTTGGTATGTACCTCTAGACAAATAGTCTAATCAGCAGGGCCATATGACATAGAATTTATCTCTGGAAAACAGGATGCAGTGATCTAGTCATGCTGAAGCCGTTAGACTGAGGAATTTTAACTACAGAAAATCTCCTTATGGTGCACCACTGTCACTGATACCAGGCCACATCCATATCAGTCAAGAGCAGTTGAACGAGTCATTAGTAGCTGCCATGAAGGCCACTTGGCTGCTGACTTTATCATTAATCAAAGGACTGTGTCCCTTAATGTCAACCAACAGAGTATAACAAGCAGCACTATCTGAGTGCTTTGATCAAGTGTCTGCCTGTTCTCTCTCACATTGTTGGCCCCGGGTGGCCCTGGGTGGCCTTGTGTTGTAGGCCCGGCCTGGTCCGTGGGGACAGGGTTTAGAAAAGGTGGCTATCTCAGATGTCCTCCCCTCCTCCACACCGATCTTCTGCGTCCCCACTGCTTCTCCAGCACATGAAAGCTAACAGAGGGCACGCAAGTCTGATCCCAGGCGCTGACATGAATTTTTGATCAATGGCTGGTGCCTCTGAAGGGGCCTTTCCAACACCGCTCGTCTTGCCAACCCTCCCCGCCCCTGATGGCAACCCCCCCACCACTCCTCCCCTTTCCCCTCAGTCTAAAGCTTGGGCAACTCCAAATGTCAATGATGTTAGTTTAGCCATTGTACACGGCTGGCCGCATCTGAATGGGTGACTTGTCCCCAGGCCAGCCCCCTACAATTGCCTCCTTTCTCACTCTGACTTGTTCTCAGCATTTTCCCCCCTCCATGAAGAGAGGGCTCTCTCTCTCCCTGGCTCTGTTAGCTCTTTGGCTCTGCTGATAGTCCTGGAGCCGAAGTTAAACTGGAAGAGAGGGAGCGGGAGAACGAGAGAGAAGGCCAACAGAGAGAGAGAGAGAGAGCGAGAGTGTGAAGGAAGGATGGAGGTTGGGGGGTCAGTGGGGAGGTGGACCGTGACAGAGCAGTAAGCGGTTTTATAACCAGAATTGTTACAGTGCGCTCTGCCAATAATTACCAGCATAGAGGAACGGCGGTAAATCTGGCTTTCACAGACCGGCTAAGCTTGTTAGTGTGCTTAATCGGACAGGGAAAGAGTGTGTTGTTGTGCTGAAAGCTTTGGGGACTGAGAAAATGTGCACCCGCTTCCTTAATGAAGAGTGACGAGAGGAGATGGGGTTGGGAGCTGGTTGAGGGAGGAAAAAGTCATACATATATGGTGAATTTACAGATGGGGATGGGTTGAAATTCCTCATCTGTGAGAGAGAGAGCACAGCTTGGTAAGTATGGACTGACATAGAAGTGAAGGGCAAGCAGGGTTACGGAGGAAAAAAAAAAAAAAGCAGGGAAGAAGGTTGGAGCCCTTATTTGGGCTCCATATGTTTTAGGAGGTGAACTGCAGTCCAGCTGATGTGATCAGTGGAGACCAGGGTTGTTTTTAAGTCTTCTGGAGCAACTCCAAGTTGAGTTTAAAGTTAGTTTAGGCTAGTAACAAATATGAAGCCTCAAATCCAGTTCAGTCAAGTCAGTCGCAGATTCTCTCAGGTCTCTGAATACCAACAATTATGACACATAAGGTTTCCTTTCAGAGTTGTGTGGATAGTGTTTTTATACAGTGTTGAAGTCTTGCACAATAAAAGCCTAATGTTTAAATATTCAAGCTGTGATGCCACAGAAGCTCTGCCTGTCGCTGTTCACTTTGTTTTCAAGTCTCAAGTGAAGTCAAGTATTGAAGTGATAGTTCGGGTACTTATTCATAGTCAGTCTATTACCTGCAATAGATTCGAACCAGCATGCTGGCAGTTTAGAGAAGCAACTGGGAGCACCGACACAGAAACTGAGCTATGTGCTGCTGTGGACGGGGCCATCCAAAAAAATGTCTTTTAGCCACTTAAATAAATCCCCACAGAAAAAAAACCCTGTGTACCAGTTGAAGTGTATGCTTTATTTTGAATGTTTTCACTGTTTTATCTTGCCGTCCTTCCTTTGGAACTACATTTTTCCAACCGATGAATGTATTCCTACGCACAAGTGCACCTATGTTCAGCTCTGTCTGAGAAATACAATGGGTGCCGTAGTCACATGGGAATTTGACTGATGATGATCAGCCACAAGCGGCCGATTTACCAACTGTACAGGAATTAGCTGTGAGCTCCATAGAAATCAAAGCACCCAACCTGTGGAGAGCGTGTATCCTTGTGTGGCAGCTCAGCCTCTGACTGATCTTAGTAGGAGCTCCTGTTGTTTCTGTTATGTCTCTCTATATCATACTGCTTATGCAGCAGATTTACAAAGCCCCAAAGTGCAAATTCTTCACTCAGGCTGAAACATTTTAACTTCTACAGATGTGTCACCTTGGTTTGTGCGTGCTCTCATCCTCGACTCAAATCTCAAGTCTCAAAGTCTTCAATTCTGTCTCCAACCCCCCACCCCCACCCCAACACCACCACACGCACACACCCTTCACCATCAAGCCTCCCGTCACCACTTTCCTCACTGCTCGCTGAAATAATTATTATCATTAAATGCGCTCCCTAATTTCCCATGTGGAACTGATTTTTTTTAGCACGTTAAAAGAAAAACAATATGAATGTAATATTTTCTTGAACAGCTGCTGGCTGGTTCTCAGCCAGATTTTGCGGAGGACACATGCTTAAACACACACACACATGCACACACGCACGCACGCACGCACACACACACACACACACAAACACCCAAAAACAACTTACCCCCGCTTTTTCTCAATGAGGTTTTTATAGACACTGAACATCTGGATAAGGAAAGGCGGTGATGTAGAGAAGAAGAAGGGTAAAGAGGAGAAGTAACGAGTCACATGTTGTCACTGACTTTCTTTTAAAGGAATGAGGTCATTGTTTTGGCTTGAATTATAATCATTTCATCATTTTATGATTAGTGAACCTTTTTCTTTCTTTTACTTATTCATACAGTGTTTGTCATTCTCATTAAAAGAAAAGTTCTCTTGACTGGTCTTGCAAGACCTAATCTGTAAATAATGGTATCTGCAGACATTCAGTTCCTAAGCCAAATGTTTGTTGTACTGTTGAACATCAAATGGAAGCACAATCATTTAACAGGAATAATTTTTTAACCATGATTTTTTAAGAATTGCTCACTTTCAAACAGTGCTTTGGTCTCTGTAAGTAAACTCTTTGTGCTGCCATCTACTGATGCCTGGATGAATTGCTTGGTTTTTTGCCGTCTGGGGGTCAGGTACGTCCACATCTGGAAGGCACATGGCTTCTGAGACAGATGTATGAAGGGTCAGGGTTCACCCGGGCCCTTTAATGCAGATTAAAGAAGAAAAGTGAAGAACAACAGAGATGAACAAACCTCTGTAGTGGCTCCAAGGCTGGACAGCACAGACTGAGACTGTGATCAGCATCACTCAGGTCTGTATGTGATGACGGCGAGGTTGATTGCAGAAAAAGACAGAAACGAGGTCAGAGAAACTTCCCTGGATTGAAAACAACTATTGTTTAATCTGCATATATTTGTGATTATGCTGACAATGTACTCTGACCCATTCTGGTTTCAAATTCAGATTTTAGTACAAACTTTAAAGTCGTCTCCTTTCCTGAGGATTGTCATAACGTCTGACGTTCCTACTTTAAATGTAGATGTGTTACGTGGCGTGCTGCTTGTGTCGAGTCTTTGTTCCCTCTGTTCGTCTGCTTCTCGCTCTGCTCAGACATGTTTCTCTCTCCCTCCCCTAAATTCCCTTCTTTCAGAGAGAGGTCAGAGGCCAGGGACTGTGACCTACCCTGGGGGTGGGTGAAGGACTCTCCCCCCACCTCCCCTCCTTGAGAGATGGGCTGTGTGCCATCTCTTTATTTTGTATACACCTGAGTCCCTTAGTCTCTGTTGGATCAACTGACAGAGTGCGGAAAGCTGCTGTATCCAGTTTCCAGCTCTATTTTGCATTGTTGCGGACAGATCAATAAGGGCTCCACAGCCAGCTCTGTGGAGTCATTGTTCCTGAAAAAAGAGGGAAAAGCCTCTAAACCTTGCTGGCCATGTAGCTGAATTTAAAGCAATCAGGTTACATATACATAACAACGCCTGTGTAGAACTGGACTACATCCATTTATGTGGATATATTTTCCTAAATCTGTTTCTCCATTTGTTATCTCTGATGATTTCCACATCCTGAAACCACGACATGTAGAAGAGTTATAGATAATTCTACAGAGAGGTTTTACCATCATTACCTGGTGCAGAGAAGTGACATCACGTGAAGTCTGGTCTCCAAAGTAACATAAGACACTGCATGCCTGTTCTTTCCGGATTCGTACGCCCGTGTGTTTTGATGTTGACCACCCTCCCTCCTCCTGTACCCCCTGCCTCTCCTTGGCACCGATCTTGCATGTGTGTTGGCTTGAAGGAATATTCTGGAGCCTGCAGGAGAAACGAGTCGCGTTACATGCCACTGTCTCCTGCTCCTGCTCGGCCCGATGCAAAAGTGTTGCTGGCACCGTCTCTGCTTGTACCTTTCAAACACGTTTAAACAACTTGCCTCCTCTCTGCTCCTCATTCCACATTTTGACAAGCCAGACAAGCAAAGTGTTTGGGATGAAGTTGGCCCTGGTTCAAGCTTGTGTCTCCTCCTCGGGCCTGCAGTGATCTGGACCGCTTTTACAATCTTGTGCTCTGCTCTCCAGAACTAAACTCTTTCTCTGTGTGTGTGCTTGAAGCCTATTCTCAAATTTCAAAATGGGAATATTATAAAAGTGATTTTAAATGCACCATGGTCTGTATTTACTCTTCCTTCATCATTTTTCATTTTTGTCCACTTCACTTCCAAGTTTTATAGCTGTGCCAAAAAAAAAGTTCTTTAAAGTCACATGTGCCAATTTATCATTTTTCTTCACTTCTCTGTTTTGTGATTTATTTCCATTCAAATAAATCAAACTGATCTGAGACTAATCCAAATATTTCAACAGGAACAGACAGTAACAGAGCAGGTTAGGAGTCTCTATATTGTTGAATTCATACTTGGGTTCTACAAGGTTTTATGAGTCGGATTTGAGATTCTGCCCTACAGCTGGTGGCATTCCTTTGCTCCTCAAATGCAATTATCTTTTCCCATTTGTCTGTTTTGTTTTCCCCGTCCTTCCCTCTTACACTCATTTCCTGTTTTGAGCTACACTAGGCTTTTAGCCCCCCCCCCCCCCCCTGACTCCCCTTCCTATAAGTATGAGAGCATATCTGTTATTTACAGCCCCCAGGGGCTGCCTGTCATTCTCACCGCTCCATCGTGATTGCCATGGTGACACCCAAATTCCACGGAGCGCAGGTCCCGACCCCCGCCCGCTCTACCATAAAGCTTCGACCCCTCACCTCCACACCTGGGGATGCAGGTCACAAAACTTATTGCTGTTGATTAGAGAGTGGAAGAGGAGATGTAGATAGAAGCAGAAAAGAGAAAGACATAGACAGACAGACAGACAGACAGACAGACAGATAGACAGATTGACAGATAGATAGATAGACAGATAGATATATATAGGTGGACAGATAGATAGACGGACAGCTTTCCACCTACAAATTGTCCTGATATCAGTTTAAAAGTGAAAATATGTTGGTCATTTACATATTTGGCTGCAGTCCTAAACCCGGATATTAGTTATCATTTAAGCACTTCTGCGTCCCTCGCCCTGAAGTCCTGAAGGGTTTTTCAAATGGGTTTTATGATTAGATGGCTGGTTAACACAAGCTCAAGACATGTTCATGTTTTATTCTACAACCTAAAACATGTCAGATAATACCCCAGTCATGATTTCTATAAGCTTTTATGGACAGCTGCTAACAAGTGGCTCAATAACACTACAGCTGATGTTGGAATCGTTAAATGTCATTATGCGGAACATGAAAACTGATCTACTCACCGCTCCTCCTTTCCAGCCCTGTTGTGTTTATACTTGAATTTTAACAAACTATTGCTAACTTTGTAAGAGGAAAGGCTTTTGTAGAAGAGGAAAGTGCGCTAACTCACACTACAAGTTGGCAGTTTAGTACTGGTGACGTTGAAGTCATGTGATGGTGGTTTGGTTTGTTTATAGCCTAACATTAGCGTTTTACTTCCGGCTTCAAAAGTCATGAAGTGGTAAACATTTGTGAGGATTATCTTGCTGAACAAAATGTGTTAGTATCATGAACTTTTGTTCATCACAGAGCTTTTTTTCCCCCTGCTGTAATCCATAAATCAATGTAAAAATCCCATTGGCTTTTTGTTGAGGGAACCTGGGTGACGCCAACAGCTGGGTCAGCCAACAATAATACGTCATCCCTGCGGCTCTATTTGCTGTTTCATGTTGTTGTTTAGAAACGTAATTTCTAGGAAACAGGGTTGCTTCAGCATGTTGCTGCTGCTTAAATGCTTACTGTGCATTTTTGAAATATCTGAGGATCTGTTTGATCCATGTCTCTATTTGCTTCTCTGGTCTCGACTTCAAGTTCAGCACAGTGCAGCAGCCTGAATGTGTTTGTACATGTTCTTTTGTAGTGCGAGTGAACACTTCTTCTCACACTGGTAATATCCTCTTTTCTAAACCTGAGTATGTGTGTGTGTGTGTGTGTGGGGGAATTTATGTGTGTCTCCAGTTCGACATTGTAGAACCTGTTGCCATGGATACAGAGGCAGTCTGAAGAAGACACAGTAGAACATGATAAGAGGCTGCTGTGAACTCATGACCTCCTGTGGGAGGCAAAGTTACAGAGTTACAGACTTTAATCTGTTCGCCGAATCGTGTAGTGTTGAGGATATCATCCAATATCTTCCATTTAACACTGGAAAATCACCCAGCAGGGGTTTCATTTTCTTCTGATGGTCTGACTCATGCTGCTACTTTTATGTCTGACTGTTAAAAAAAAAAAAATCCTATCCATCCTATTCACGGGTGCTGTGTAAGTCTGTTGTGTGAATGGAGAAGAGACTGTTAACATTTAAAACTGGGTGAATTAACCCTCCAGACCCTCAGGCTGTATTACTCCATAATTACATGGTTTCATGATTTCCCTTACGCATATTTAGCTATGTAATGGTTTACTCCTGCAAATATTTTGGTACAGCTGGCGCTATGGTGTAACTGTAGAAGGGGAGCACTGTGTAAGAGTGCAGGGGCGCTCTCTTGTCTACTCATGAATGGACTGTGTAACATTTGAGAAATCCAGGCAGACATAATAAAGTCACAGAGAAAACATTTCAGAGACAGAGAGAAAAACATGTCACATGTAGGAATAAAAGACATAAATCTCAAAATTATTTTCTGAGTGTTGACATTTAAAACAAACTTGTTATAAAATCTATCCACAGATACTTTTACACTGTTGTCTCTGAGTTCAGTCCAGTGCAATGCACACGTTCATCCACATCTTTGATGCTGATGGTGATGGATTTCAAGCTTTTGGTTTATCTACTTTTCTTATTTTTCCGTGTACAGTTCCTTTCCACACATCCCTGAACGCAGCGTGTTTTCTAGCTCCATTGCCATTTTGGTTTATTGTGGTTTATTATGGGTTCGGTCAGTGGAAACATTGTAGATACTGTAAACATTAGTTTACAGTCTCCTCTACATTAGACTTCTTGCTTTATGACTGTTAAACCTTTGTGAAAAGTGATTAGTCTCTGATTGTGTTCAAACTTTTACTTTTACTGTTGATATTTAATCAAACATCTACATATATATATATATATATCTGGATATCCATGAAAATGATAATAATGATAATTATACATCACCTAAATGTGAAAATGTGTCTTTTATATTTAAAATGAACAATTTTATGTGTATTGAAAATGTGTATCATTACAAAAAAAAAAAAGGTTGTGAATGTAGAGTTGCCACTTGAGATGTCATAAGAATACCACTCAGTTTCTCATTACTATAAACAGTAACCGAAGCTCTCTACCTTGTTATTTAACAGTGTGCTAACCCATGTGTTGCGTTTATAAACTTTACAGTTCTGACCAGGGCCGCTTCACGAGCTCTTTCCCCTCTGGAACAACTGGTCAGTCTCGTGGTTCAGATCTAATGAGGCAGACATTATTGTTGGCCGGGAGACTCGTGCGTTGGTCAAACCCTTTGTGCCAAGATGCCAGTCTGAATCCTCCGCTGCTGCTTTCCATCTGACTGCCAGTCTGGCTGCTCGACACCCGTTTGACGCCCACCTGTCCATCACTGTTTGTTTGCCTGTCTTGAGAGCTGTCGGCTGTTGGGCCAAACCACACAACCATCTGCCCTCTGCCTGGCTCCTGTCCTCTGAAACATGGATCATCGAAATGTTATTCCGCTGTAAACCTCAGCAGAGCTACAGGAACCCCGGCGCTCTGGCACACTCCTGTATTGTCTCTGAGACGCGAGGAGGGAAGGTTTGGAGAAAACTCTACTGTAAGAACGATTCCCTCCCTGGGAGTCCTGAGGGCTTCAGAGAGAGCAGGACATGAGGTCAGAGGGCCCGGATTCATCTGTTGTAGAAACACTTAGAACATGTGGTCAGACGCCACCACCCATTTCATACCAAGCAGCTGTAACATTCATCATGGGTTATCATTTTAACCAGTTTCACATTTCTTTACCGATGCGTACTGCTTTTATTTTGTTATTCTTATACTTCTCTAATGTTTATATGGTTTTGATTTTCCAATTCTTATTGTTTTGTAATTTTTTTCTGTTGTATATTTGTTTTGTTTTTTTATAACAGCTATGTTTTTGCATTGTAACATTTTCCCACTTTATTTGTTTGTTTTCGTCTTACATTTGGAAACCTTTAGCGAATTTACTTTTACTAGATTTCCAATATTTTTTTTTTCAATATGATATTAGTTTTGCACTGACTGTGTAATGGCATTCCCTCTTTTTTCTCTGAATAAAGCTCTAAGCTCTTGTGTGCACTTTAATGGAAAGCACATTGAGTCTACGTATAATGACATGTGCGAGAAGGCACAAATTTCTCTCTGTGTGGAGGAGAGTGAGGAGATTTGGTTGTAAAATCTAAGGCTGAGATTTATTTTATGTTCTCCCTGAAAGAGGAATTCATTTTCCTCTCCACACACCCACACACGCACATGAAGGTGAAACTGTTGCCTTGGCGTCTGTGTGCATAATATTTGAGAGTTTGGTTGAGTGTTGCTTCAGCACTGTATGACTGAGGCCGTAGCGTCAGTTTGAGGTTGAACTCCACTGATTTTACACATCTGCTTACAGATCTACTGCATAGCTAGAAGAAGTTGTGCATGGTCCTCTGTGGTTCCACAGGGAGCTGTGCAATACACACACATATATATCTGTATATATGCTATGAAGCCAACATTAGTGTTGACACCCATCAATATTACGAGTTCAGCACCCACAGGTGTCTCCAGAGGTGGAAAGCAGCTGCAGTGCCTCTATTTCTATCACTTCTTTTCGTGTCGCCAAATGTGGTTTCTTGCTAGTTTCTTCTTCATGCTCTCCTCTGAAGGCAGGCCGCTCTGCTTGGGGCGAGTGGCTCAAGGCTTCATTAGCAACTACACACATCACACGCCTGAATCTCAAAAAGCACTGTCGGTTTCATTGTAGGTAATGTAGTGATGTAATGAAGAAGGACGCAGGAAATAGAAAACTTTTTTTTAATGACAATGTTATAGGAGTGCAGTGCTAAATTAGTGAAGGGAACCACGTCATCACAGATTACAGTCTGGTCAGTATCGCTCAGATAAACAATATGAGTCATCAGTGTAACATAGATTCACTTTCACTGAAGAACATCTCAAATCCTTTTTAATTTAAACCTCTCCATCACCCTCTTTTCACACACTTCTTTTTTCAGTGTTTCTTCTCTTCTCTTCTCTTCTCCTCTCTCCTCTCTCCTCTCTTGTCTTTGTTTGAAAACAGCTTTCAATTTCCTGGGTAGCTGTCTTCAAAGGGAGCGGGAGGGGGGCGAGAGGCCAAGTAGGATGCCAGAGGCACAGTGACAGCTGGGAGGCAGGAGACTCCGAGACGAGATCAGAGAGTTCGAGTTTCTGACCGCCACAGACACGCTGTCATTCTCAGAGCTCCTGCCCCTGCTGCTTTCACACACACACACACACACACACACACACACACACACACGCATACGCATGTAGAAATGCATACATGCCTCCATGACAGATACACACATACACAAAGCACTGCAAGAACTGCATGTAAACACAGTCACAAAGCAAACTTCACCACAAACTTTCCCAGAAGCACCTGCCCCGACTCTGCGCCCTTCATCCCAGCGCCAGAGGTCTTCTGAGGCTGCAACGCGGGTTGCAACATCGAACTTTTATTCCCAGGTGATGATGTAAGTGTTGAGGGAAGAGCGAAAATAATCTTATTTAATTTACATAATGTGTTGACTTTGGAACTGATACCACTCTGCTGGAAGGAACACAGAACCTTTTCATTGGCAGCTCTCGCGCTCAACACATTTTAGTGATTAATGCACTCAAACAGACTTGAAACATCTGTCCTGCTTTCTCATCTAACTGTCTTTTGGCGCTGCAGTTGGCTCAGCCGCTGGATATGGGTTTCAGCATGTCCTCCGTGTGGCAGCTTGGTTAGCCTTCAAAGCCACGCCAGGTAATGGCACTTTGGCTTTTGTGATGCTGCCACAAGCTCACAATTATAAAGGGGCTTTTGAAGATTCTGGCGCCACATTACAACAGTATCTCTGTGCTGTTTAATCGTACCTTTCTAGTGGCCTGGAGAGCTCACTGTAAATGGAAGCAAATTTCGTTCTGATAGCGCCGGGTAAAGTGATGCCAGGCTGTTTTGTTGCTGCCTGACATGTAGCCTGCCAACTCTGTCCAACCCCTGGAGTACAGTGACATCAGCGACCACAAAGCCCCCGTTTGCACACGGGGAAGGAGCGGGGATAAACAGGGGATCTGTTTGGAAAGGCTCAGTGACGCTTTCCTAAGTCTCGCCTCAAAAACCAGAGTGTTGACTGCTCTCGTATTCCCAGTGCATCTCGCACTCTCAAGGAAAAATATGCAGGAGTGGTGGAGGAAAGCCCGAGATTGAGTATGAAAGAGAGAGTGGAAGAAAATGAGACAGTAGGGACTCGAGTTGGAGGGGGTGGGGGGGGGGTGAGAGAGGGAGAGGCAGAGTGGGGGAGAAAGAGAAGGGGGGAATGGTCTTTGTTAATCCCTCCACATCTGGCTTCTATTAGGATGTGGGGGCCGCTAAAATAATGTTTTTCACCCTACAAGCCTTTCTGTGCTATAAATTACCCACCAGCCACTGTGCCTTCCTGACTGAAACTCTTTCAGAGAGCCAGTTTGTTTCTCAGGCGGCCGACTCAA
Source organism: Seriola lalandi dorsalis (assembly GCF_002814215.2). Taxonomy (NCBI): domain Eukaryota; kingdom Metazoa; phylum Chordata; class Actinopteri; order Carangiformes; family Carangidae; genus Seriola; species Seriola lalandi. The sequence goes on from NW_019525113.1 coordinate 1,370,678, forward strand.
CTCCTCCTCCCCCTCCTCCTCCTCCTCCTCCCCCTCTCCCTTGTCCTCTCTGCTTTCTTCATTTCGAAACTCCCTCTCAGCGCCGGCGCAGTAACATCAGGCCTCTCTTCCTGTCAGCTTTCCACACTTCCTGTCCGTACTTTGCTTTTCATAACTTTGTCGATATTGCTACGTTACCCTCTCCACCCCACTTCACTGATTCACAAAGTTTTCGTTAAGTTCAAAGATTCATAGTCGCGTTCATAGTCTGTTGACTTTTTTATTAGCTCGGTGACTTCAGTTCACGCTCATTCTGTCGCTGGCAGCACGAAACCCAGCCTTTACAATAGCTCAGCAACCGACAAGTTATCACATCATGATTCTCTCTGTGATGTTTGTGGCCTTTAAGGAAGCTTTGAATGAAGAAATAAGTCACTGTGTATCACAGATGAGCTCACAACGGTGTCCTCAGTCAACAGAGAGCAGCTCCTGATTCCAGCAGCTCCATGTAGTCAGTTTAGTTTGAAGATGAAGAGTTAAGGTTTGTATGAGTTGTACATCTGTAACAGCTTGTAGAGTGATGGAGACAGGAGTGGGCCCATGTTTGTATTTCTATCCCTTGGAACAGTCTCTGGAAATATAAAAAAAATAAATAATGTTAAATATTTTCCCCCGGTGGATAGAACCTGACCCAGCGTCACCTTAGGAATGATCAGACAGGCTGAGAAGACAGCAAGCAGCTCAGCAGCGCCTCGTTTCTCACGGACTTCTCGCTGCTAAGAAGCTCATTCTTCTATTTTGGAAGAAGAAAGCAGTGCCCACAGTTAAAATCGTGCTAAATGACAGAGACTCTGCATTTAGATAGAATTAGATTTACTCTTAAAAACAAACTCTGGAAATTTGAGAAGATTTGGCATCCCTTGGTTTCATATCTGAAATGCTAAAATATCTCAAATCCTGTAACCAACACTAAAGGCAACACTGTAGATAGCATCCTGTGATGGGTTACTGATTGTTGTTGTTGGTCATTCTTTACTTGGTATTTTCTTTGTTGATGACTGATAAATAGTCCAGCTCAAGGACATTGTTTGTGATATGTATCTGTCTGAAGTATGTTTGTTTGTTTACTTTAAAAGATAAGATGTATGATGAAGATCCTACTTTTCAAAATAAAAATACCTCTGATAAAAATGTTGCGTTGGGAACTCAGTGGGCCTCATGCAAAAACATTTTTGTATTCTTTTCCTTAAATTCTCTGCAAGGCTTGTTTGTATGAGTGCTCCAAGTAGGATTCACATTCAACTGCCCAAACTCTATAAATCAATTGTTTCAGACTGATTTATATCCCCTCTTCAAGAGGAGGAGAGTGTTTGTGAGATTTGATCATTAGCACAATGTCTGCTCCACTTTGTTTATGGGAGAGATTCATTCTTAAATGTGTCAAACAAGAGTAAAAAGAAGAATTTCACCCTGTGGAGCTTCAGCTGCTGCACAAACGCACTGCGAATACTCATAACACAAGGGAAGTGTTTCCAGGGAACACAAAAAAGTGATGAACCTGCCTGGGACGCACTTGCATGAATGTATGATAATACATCCATATGCACGTGTTGTACAATGTTTTTAACATCAAAAGTCACAAAGCATTGAACAACAAGGGCGTCTGTGCTTCTTGCAGCGTGTTTCTGTATTTGGTTGTGTTGCAGCAGATGTGTTGTCAAAATGATGAAGAGGTTTTCTGAATGCTTGTGCTTTGTCTATTTGTATGTGTTTTCTTATGTTGCAGTGCGTTGAGCTCTCAGGGCCACCGTAGGAAATTGCTGAATGCTACAAATTCAAATTGCTTATATCACGGGTGAATCTGTTGGTTAAACTGCTTCTTTTCTGAGACCCAACGTGAGTAATGTACAGAGTGCTGAGAGAGTTCACTGCTGGGGCTAATCCAAGCTCAGCTTTTACAGCAATGGTGGCCAGCATCGTCATGCAGTAGCCTGGAATACCAGGCACAATATTGTATGGCTTGTGCTGTGTAGTATGTATTAATTCTGCTGCAAACGCTTAAACAGAGGCGCATGTTATTTCTGCTGTGATAATTTCTCACGGTAGTAAAACTCTCCTTCAAAGGAGTGTAAACACGGCTGCAGTGTCTTGGCATCCAACAAGCCTTCAAACTTCCGGGTTACTATTGTACTGCATTATACTCTCTGTCTGAATAAGGCCTGAGAGCCAGATCTGTAGCCTCCTTCAGTCTCTCAGCAGAGAGACAGTCAGCCAGGTCTGATCTGTCACTGATGATGAGCCTCTGCTCATCATCACCAGGGGTTAACCAGAGTTCAATGTGCAGAAGTGCATAAAAATAGTGGGCTTGCACGTATGGAGCTGGAGACATGAGGTCTAAAGGCCGGTGAGAGGGCCAAGGCAGGGACTCGTGGAGAAGAAGGGAGGGAGGCTGGTGGAAGGGGTGAAGGCCAGCGGGTCAGTGCCTCATCACCAGTAACACCAATTAGATAAATAAGAGCTGACAGCTTAGAGGATGAAAGGGAGAGGATTGACTAATGCGTGAATTCAAGTGGTAACGATGAACTGGCCGAACTTGATTTTATAGCCATTAGGCACCTGTTTGAGGGGAGCAGCTGGGCCCGCCAGGAGGCCGAGGCTTCCCCAGGTGATCCCCAATACCCGTGCACATCTGCGCCGAGGCTTCCCCGAAGCTTTTAGGTGATCCATTGTGATTCTCGATAATTTAATCAGTATCTTATCCGATGACCTGATGAAATCATCTGCACGGGTATGACCTGCACCTCCTAGAACCGTCTCTTCACAGGTAAACTGTGGTGGGCATCAGCAAGAGAAAACCTCCATTACCTGGACACGGAGGTATCGTATATCTATCGACCATGATATATGTGCTATGATGTGACGGCGTTTTGGCAGAGTGAACTCAACTTTTGATCGTTTGAAGTCGTTCTGAGAAACAACAGGATCATGTGAGCCTGGAGCCTGCAGAGGGGAATGCACGGACATATTTCAGCACTGCGTAATTCTAGCTGGTCACGGCCTATCATCTGGATGGAGGGGATGTCCTCCCTGTGCGGGTACCCATTGTGTCAGCGGGCCCTTTGCCACATACTTCGATGTGCCCCCTGTCTCTTCTGTCTGTCTCTCCATTACTCCATCCCATAATTACCTTCTGCACTTCACTCAGTGAACTCAATCCCTCCTTTGCTTGTCTGCCAATTCCTCAGATGTTCAGAGAGAGCCATGTCATTATCCTGCTGAGATGGGCTGGCCAGAGGACTGCCTGTCTGGACTGTTCTTACAGAGCCGTCTGGTTCAGTCCGACAGTCTGCGCATCTTGTTTTTATAAATACATGTAACACTGGCCTTAAAAACAACTTGTGATCTTTAAAACTCTCATGTGCATGAGTTACATTTCTGTGGTTATCTCATATTGGAAAACTGGTGTTGCTATGTCTATCTGCTCACATGACGCCTGTGTATCCTCAGGCTGTCAGAGTTTATCTCAGCTTAGAGCGAGAATGTCTAGATAAGAGATGAGTAACCAGATAGACACTTTGAGCGCTGAGGCTGCAGATGAGAGTCGACCTACTGGGCGAGGCCCTCGAATTCCAGCATGGAAATATCACAATTTATCCTGTGAACTGTAAGAAAAGAAAGGACGTAGAACAACGTAGATGTATGTCAACCATGCTCAGGATACTAAAGCCCACGTCATTTTTCTATCATGATCCATGGGATTATTTGTATGGAGGTGGGTGTGTGTGAGGGTATGAACAAGGGAGGATATTCCTCCACGCAGGGGTCTAAGATATCAAAGCCAGAAGACTGTGGGGAGGATGGAGAGGGTTGATGCGGCGAGGGGTTTTTTTTTTGGGGTGTTGGGGGTTGGCTTTTGTTCCAACCCCCTCCACCAGGATCCCCTGAAAAGATCACCAAGCAGGCTGATTTTTCACGGCTCCGAGCTCTCCCTTCTGATTGGTTACGGCGGGCGAGCAGATGTTGGAGCTGCAGCAGGGGGTTCGGATGATTCCAGCTCCTCACTCCTCTCACACCGCGGGACGGTCACACTGCACCAGCAGCTCTCACACACACAACCTGCTGAAGCAGGGGCCCACGGGGCTCACAACACACACCACTCGCTCGGGTGACTCTCAAAGACAGATTCACACATAGCACTGTTCATTTCTGCTGCCTTACATCAAATGTCTCACCCCAAACTATGTCTGCTTCGAAAATTTATTATGGTTGTTAACTGACCGTGTATGAATCCACTTCAAGATGCTACTGGCAAACTAAAGACCTTGTCATGGGGTCACAGCTTTACTCCTCATTGAGAACAGATTACAAACTGCACATGGAGCTTTTAATATGATCCCAGTTCATTTTATTTACCATTTAATATTTATTAAATCAGCTGCCAGCTGCAGTTAGGGCTGAATTCAGTTGATTTGAAATCTAAGATGTGTAAGGCATATAAAAAGCAAAAAATAAAAAGCTAAAGCCACTAGCATTAGTGTTATCTAGGTATGAAATGAAATGAGATCTCTGCAGTGTGTGTGACACACCACTGGACACGTTCAAGTGTCACCAAACCACTAGAACTTTTTTTTAAAGACAAAACTGTATGAGATGCATGTTGTTCTGGGGAGAGTAGAAAACTGTTTTATGGGATGTAAAATAAGTGAATGAATGTATAAAAAATGCAAGGCGTTTGAGCTGTTCCACACAAAATGCTGTTTAGTACAGTCATAGTCTTGTTCAGGTGCTGCTTGATTTTTTTCCCCTGACAGAGCTAACTGCCCAAGATAAAAGGAAAAAGATGCCTCTGGGCTAATGTTCAGACCTAACCCCCCTTTGAGTGAACTAATTAGTGTGATTAGTGTAGAGATTACTTGTCTGTGTGTCATTTGAGCGATCCTGTTTCCGCGCTGTAGCTCTTTATCCCTATCTTCAGCTTCCCTGCTACAGCAGATAGGAGTAGTGCAGTGTATATACATAGTGGTCTTGTGACTCCAGCTTGCCGAAGCCTCAGCTTGTGGAGGCAATGAGCTGAGTTCTGTAATTTGGGGCAAGAATTGTAATTGCTCTGCTTTGCATCTGCAGACTGATGCTTTGCTGAAGGGTCTGGGTCCTACACAAACTCTTCCTGGCAGAGTTAAAGAGGCAGATATGCTATCTGGAAAAATCTGCAAGCTCTGGAGCTGAAAACAGTTCCCATACTGTCCCTCCTCTGCTTGGCCAAAGCTACAGAGCAAACAGCCAGTTGGACTGTCTGCTGGTTTTCCCTTTCTCTTCCTGACATGTGTTTTTCTACACAACAACAACAACAACAACAACAACAATGATAAACACAAATAGAAAAATGCACATGCTGACAAATGAGCAATGAAAAGAGGAACTCTGAAAATTCCTTTTGTGATATGGTGACGTGGAACAACCTTTCATAATCATTTGTAGGTTAAATTAGGCTCTTATTGTGAAACAAATCTCCACAGGACACTTTTCATCAGCTCCTCATTTCTGATAAAAGAATATCCAGATTTAGTTTCTAGTTCCATCATGCTGGTATCTGCATTTACAGATCTGGCAGGGCTCCATAAGGGAAAGTGTGCATGTGAATGTGTGTATGGTTCACGCACAACACAAACCAGAGCATTTGGAAAGCCAAGAGGGACTGTTTAAATGAAGATCTCGGGAGATTTATGGGTCCATTTACAGTGGTGCATTTTCTTATAGAGAAACAAAACAGATGTATAAGGCTATCGCCATTGCAAATGTTTTATTGACAATACGGCCCCGCGAGCTGAAAACCTTTCAGCCTGAGCCTGGACAAGTGCCACCAAAAATGAAGAGCAGCAGCGCGGTTTGGCAGGGACGTTTCTCATGACTGCAGTAGGTGTGTTCATCACAACCATACAGCAACATCCCCAGGCCCTTTGAGCCGCGGCCGACGTGTTTAAGGTTGATTTACGATTATTCTGTTTGTTTCCAGTGTTATTTCTCTGCATGGCATATTTGCTGCTCCACTTACTCGGATCAAAATATCTGTGTGTTTCTTCCACATTATGTTGCATGGTTTTGATTTTCCTGCAGTACCCAACCATACGCAGACAAGCAGCTAATGCCGAGTGATTTAAAGCAGGAGACGTACACAGGAAGGAATTTCTGATTGATTGAAATAATGAACAGTTCAGTTTGTGAAAGTTAAAGCCAAAAGGTCAAAGGGCAAAGCGTCTCAGAGAACAGACAGGAGTTGTCTTATCCACTAAAAATCAGCCCGCTGTGGCTGTGTTGCGTGTGCGAGTTTGCTCTCTTTGAAGCGTGGTGCTCCCGTCCGCGTAGCATGGCGTGACTGGAGCCAAACAGGGTGAGGAGACCTATGAGGGGAGATGTTCTGGTTGTGGTTATCGGTGCGCTATGCTGGCATCCAGGCAGCTCAGCATGTTGGAGAGATAACAAGCCTTTAGGAGGGGGGGGTGAGTGAGAGAGTCAGACCATCCACCTTTTAATACCATGTGACCAGGCCTCCACCCAGGTTGCGGACAATTGAAGTCTGAGCCAGTAATGCACATCTGTGCCTTATTTTATTGCTGTTCAATTTTGCATCGGTATGTGCAGAGGCCAGCAAACAAAGCACAGTTCCACCTTGTTCCCATATCCCTGACTGAAACCTGCCTGCCCCCCCCCCCCGTCTGCTTTCCTCTCTCCCCCCGTGTGGAGACCTATTTGGACACACATAGGCATGCATTACAGAGAATGCAAAGGTACAGATCTTATATTGAAGTAGCATTCCAGGGTAGCCCCCACGGGGTAGATGACAGGGTTTTACTTAAAAGAAAAAAGGCATGCAGGGGGAGACTTGAAGTCTGAGGAGGATATTAGAAAAATACATTGAAAAACGTCCCCTCTGGCAATTTTTTTTCACTTTCAGGAACAATTTTGTACCTTTCCTTCAGAGGGAAAAGTGTGTTGAGTTGAGAGGGGGCAGGAGGAAGGGAGGGAGGGATGCTGTTTTTTTGCGTAGGTCTGAAGTGCAGAGGACGTAATGAAAACCAACTGGCAGGCCGTCACTATCTATCTATTCTGGTGCAGGAGTGCATTGACATGGAGAGGGAAAACAGGCCCTCTCCTAATCCAGTCAGGCCTGCACTTCTCTTTTTCTTCCCTCCTTCCATTTCTATCCTTCTCTTTCGTTTTCAGCATCCAACTGTTCCAAACTCAGTTGGTGCTTTCACAAAACAAGAGAATGACTCACAAACAGGATGATGATGTGAACTGATGTGTAGCTGTGCTGAGGTTTTTCTTTCTCAGAGACTAGATTCACAACAGCAACATCGACTGAATTTCACTCATGTTCCCCCAACATGAGATTTCTCCTTTTTATCAGTGTGAACACAAATCCCCCGTAAAGAAATCAGATGTGTTGGGTCTTAAATCTGAATCTTTTATTTTGTCTTGAAATATTAAATCTTGGTTATCTGAAAATGATAAACACATCGGATTCCAGTGGACAAAATACAAATGAGCCAGGTGGGATTTGTAGTCCTGAATTTCTGTGTGTTTTGGATCACAGAGGCAGATTGAGGAGTCTGGCTGTTTGGTTGTGTCCCACCTGGCTGTGGCGGTGAAAGCAGTCTTTGGATGGACTCTGAAGGTTGCCCTGCGGTGGGAAGGGGGTGT
>NW_019525113.1:1378377-1394580 GCF_002814215.2 Seriola lalandi dorsalis
GGGGGGTGATAAGGCTCTGAAGAGAGCTCTTTCACACCCACGCTGCTTCCTAATCCACACTGCACCACCCAAACCACCAAGCCCAATATTAGCCTTCCTGCAGCTGGCCAGTGCAGGTAATGAATATGAGCATGTTTGTTTGATTGCGTGTGTAGTGTTCCTGAGCTCAGGAGGGTGTGTAGCTGTGGATATTTTACTCTGATACAGATTTGGAATATGAAAAAAGCCAGGAGGGAAGTTTCCTGTTTTCTATATTTTTCCATATAGTTTACTGTGGATTGTGTTTACTTTCTATATTTATTATTTATATAATTGATTGATTGGTGATTGACGTTTTGTTCGATCAATAGTGTGAGACCCAAAGATATTCTCTTTACATAAGACAGGGAAAGGCAGAGAACCATAATGTTTCAAGGTCCCATATTTTACACTTTTATTTGAAGTTTTGATACCCATATCCAACAAGTATAGGACGGGTCAGTGAACCAATCAGAAGAGAGGATCTGAGTCTCCCTTCTGATTGGCTGTTGACTGAATTGAAATATAGCAGATTTCAGGTAAACACTCAAAGACACTAGTTGGATGGTGGGTCTGCATTGACCAGACTTGGGGCGTGGCTGAGTGTGGTGACTAATTTGTTGTTACATCACAAAGTTACGAAAGTCCTGACAGCTGGTTTTAAGGCTCAGTGTCTGAATACAGGCTGTGTGCATTTCTCTGTGGACTGAGGGTTTGATACCTTCACAGTATTAATATAGAGCTTAGACCTGATCTATAATCAAACAATACATGGACATCTACCTTTATACAATTTGGGACCTTTAAGGCCTTTGTTTGGAGTTTTGCTTGATGAAAACCTTTGAATGATTCTTCGGTTATCAAAAATATGGCTTATTTCTCTCAATCAACTTCCAGGACGATTATGAACAATGTTTTTGAGAAGATTCTTCTTAAAATAATAGTCAAATAGGCAAGCTCAGTGTGGATGTCGGTGCAAGTGACATTTAACAGTGAACACCTTCTTTGGTAAGAATATAAACTTAAGTAGATTTATTTGTCAGACTGATGAATACAGAGACTGGCCTGTCCATTAGCAAATGCTCTGTCAATTTCGACCAAACAAGGAAACTGAGCTGCTGTGGGTTCACAGTGACATTTAAAAGCATAAACATCTGTACAGACTCCACTGAATCAGACTTCATGTTAAAATATGTTTGAAACTGGTGAATATGTGATTATGAATACATCAGACAGGGTCTTTTATGCACTAAGAGGAAGCAGTGTGGTGCCTATTGTAGCTGTGAAACATTTATGACCGCTGCTCTGTACTTAAACGTTTGTTAGCACTCCATCTACCCTTTCCCTAATCATCAGTCATTAGTAAAGTCCAACAGGCTCCTCTCATTAACCAGCCCAGGCTGACAGGTAGAGAGAGCCTTTCATTCTCTCCACATTTATTACTGCCTACTTTAATGAGCACTTTGGACCATCACCTCCACTCTGTGATTTATAACATTTTCAGCAGAGATCAGAGGCCCGGGCCTGTTGCGCGCCTGTGAAGCCGGCAGCCTTTCCTGACACCCCGGGCCGGCCTGGGCACTGGGGGGACACAGCTGGGCTCAACATGACGAGAGGTGTGAACTCCCCGGGCTTAATGAGCTGATGGAGGAGGCGGATTACAGAGGGGGTCAGAGGTGATGGGACCGGGGCTGAGGAGGCTGGCCTTAATATCCATGAGTCAGATTAAAACAGAAGAGATTAACTCAATGTGGAGTCCAGGAGAATTCCTCAAAATCAAAATGCTCATTCCAGGACGAGCTGACAGATAACCTGTGTGTGTCCACCTGTACAGTGAGCGTATGAAATAATTCTCACAAATGCAGAAGCATCAAAACAAGGGAAATAATGCATGCAGGGTGGGACTGTTAATGAACAAGGTAACCCCAAAATGAAAACTCATTATCCTTTGACCTTCATGTCCAAAAAGAAAAAAACATGTTGCACTGTGGGTCCAAAAGACTAGTATTTATCTCCTTACCTCCCAAATTCTCCTGACTCGACAGCTCTGTTCTTACAAACAGACCAGACAGTAGCGAGCAGGTCTTAATGTGTGCAACCGCAGTTTAATCAGTGCGGAGAGTGAATGTTATTTTGTGGCTGTTAAATGTTTGTTATGCAGCATAAACTGTTTGGAGAAATTGAATATGCAATTTTTTTAATTATCTGAAATGGACCTTGTCTTCGATAGTTGTGGAGAGTTGTGGATAATTTGAGTATTTGGGCTTTTTGACAAAGATAAGGTCAAAAAATAATGACAGTTTTTTTCATTTTGGAAGCAAACTATTCTTTATATTTTCTTTATTTAAGATCCCATCGAGATTCTAGGAAAAGATCAGCAAGTAGTTGCACACAAGAAAGTACACAACAAATATTTCAAAATCCAAGTGTCGTTAAAATAAAGGCTTCATGAGAATAAGAGTCATAAAGTGAGTGGAGGAGCAGGAGCCCGGCGCTCCAACCCCCTGATGTCACACGAAGCTTGTTTTGACGGTCACTATGTGGAAAATGATTCTTGGAGAGGTCAGGTTCATGTTAGCCATGCTCCTCTGCTGCCCTGACCCTCTGACTAGAACTACCCATGAGCACCTGGGGTGAGATCAGTCATTATCAAACCATCTTAGGAAGCTGGCAGGACGCAGCAGCATTAGATGACCCCGAACCGTCCAGTATCACAGAGGTGAACCTGAGCTGCCTGAGTGTTCCCTGTTGTGCCATCAATCTGTCCTGAGAGCTGAGGTTCCACCTGCCTTGTCTCTCTCTTTCAACCAATTTGTCCTGGCAGCTCCATTTTCCTTCAGATGTATCCTCCTATCTTCTGCACACACCTTTCATTCACTCGATCGTGTGATTGTTTCTTGTTTGTAACTCCGAAGCACCTCCGAAAAAAATGACACCGTGACCATTTGCAGAAGAAGCTCTATCACACTCAGTAAATGTAGACCTGCAAAAGCCATCGACTGTCCCGTTTGCACAGTGTGCAGCAACAATATTTGGTGTTTCAAGTTCTCAAATGTGGACACACCAAATTTAACTTCTCCATCTCACTGCGCCCCATTTCATTTTGAGTACACAGCTCCGCAGTGACCTCAGTCCATCAGGGCACGGAGGCAGAACGAGGGAGGAAGTCCAATGAACTCATGCTGGGCTGGGACATTAACTGTGGGAGCACACAAGCCATGAAATATATGCCTCTTTAGAGAGAGCTTTTTATTCGCCTTTAACAGGGCTGTAAACTTGCCTTTCAGTGCTCTGATCAGGAGACCACAGGCACAGTGACACCAGCCTCATCGCTTCCCAACACGCTGATCTCATCTCTTCCACTATCTGTCCACACCGATGCACGAAACGGGATACAGGAAGTAGACATGAATTCAACTTTTGAGGTCAAGGGGACTTTTGTCCAGCAAGCCTAATTTGAAACAGGAGCCTTTTCAGACAGCTCTATCTGGCTCCCACTTGTACTGTCTTTCCAGCTGTCCCCTGGGAGCTGCGATTTATGGAGCAGAGTGGGGAGCACAGCCTGCGGAATGGAGCAGATTGTCCACGGATCTAGCTCGTCTCTCTGGCATAAAGGGGAGAAAAAGGAGGCGACGGGCAGAAGTGGGCGAGATACCGTGAGTTAAAAGAGAGAGAGAAAAAAAAAACAGAGATCATTATGAAGACATCAGTGTCTTCGCTTCACATCTGCCAGATTTCCCCACAGCCCATCCTGTTCCGGGAGAAAGTCACTCCTCTGGGGTTTGATTGAACAAAACTCTTGTGTCTTGTCACTGATTAGATAGAGAGTGATCATCACGATGTGGTTGGAGAGACAAAACATGCATCCATATGGCTACATAGAAAAACAAACACACAGACATAGGAAAATGTAAATAGACATGTACGGTGTATCAGCGCACAGGCGTACACAAACATGCACGCACGCTGTCTTTGTTTACTCTTGGTACATTTTCCTGTGGCTCCACAGTGATTATCTGGTGATATCCTGCAGCGATTGTGCGCCTGGCCCCTGCTGAGGGCCGTGAGGCTCCACATCTGAGAAAGCGGAAGAGAGATAGATGGTATCTTCCTGGACGGTGTGTTTGACCAGTGCGACGCACAAACAAAAGTGATACTTCTCCCGGGACATGGGTGCTGTCTGCAACGGGAGACGCAAGCAAAAAAGGAAAGAAAAAGATGAGGGCAGCGGAGGCTCTATCACACCCTGACATCCTGTCCTCTGCCTCCATTCTGTCTGTCTCTGCAGTTCTGCTCAAATCCATGAAAACAAACAAGCATGAAGCATGAAGCATGATGGCATGACCACCTGAGGCCTCCACTGGTACCAAAGCACTCTGTTTGTGGATTATTTTAGCACCAGCGGGAATGCCAGTAACCTCCAAAGGCCATAGTGAGATAAGTTTAAGCATCCAAACATTTTGGGCATGTGTTCTCCTCAAGGTTGACAAATGTGCTCTGCAAAAGCTGCGTTCAGGAATGCATGCTGACAGCTTCATGGCCTTGTCTAAAAGAGAGCCGGCATGACGGATGGTGTCCTTCTTGACAATGCCAGCTGGTAGATGTTTGTGTCATGACATCTATATGTATATATATATGTGTGTGTGTGTGTGTGTGTGTGTGTGTGTGTGTGTGTTGATGAGGATGACTAAAGATTCCTTTTCTTTACTCCTCTGATTTCAGATACATGAAAGTGTCCACAGATTTATGTTGGAATATATATATTGCTCTGATCATTTCATTATGTGAAAATGTTTACATCTGCTTTATTGTCCTTATGGTGAACCAGGTGTAATTCATTTGTTTGTATTAATCTTCACACTTGATGAAGAAGCCTTCAGTCAATGTTTTTAAGCATTAATATTTATCTTCACTACAATCATTTTCCTCTTTGCTGTACTGTACAGAATTTTGTCTTCAAGAAGTTCCCTGGATTTGCTGAATGTGAAACTGACTGAGCTCTGGCTGCTGCATTGCTTTTGAATATGTTCTGTGGCGTTGGATTTAAAATGAATCAATGAATATAAGGTGAAAGCATCAACTTTTGTCCTTAATCTGAGGATCTATACGCAGAGATGCACCGTCAGGACAGGCAAACCAGGCAAATGCTTGGGGCCCGTAAGGGGACATCCTGCAATGACAACTTTAAACCGACTTAAACTCCTATGCAGTGCACCACCTAAACCCCCTAATTGGGCACCTGATGATGTTTGCAGTAGCATCTACCAATAGCCTGCATGTGAGGCATTAAGGTTATGTCTGTAAATTGTAGATATCTGATTAAGCACAATTCTTAAATGGGCTTCTTCGCATGGGGCCTTCCAGAGTCTAGGATCACCACTGTCTATACATCCATATTGTTTGAACAGAGTAGGAATTGTAGCCCTATCATTACCTGCACTCTTTAAAGACTCAAGAAACTATGTATAAAAAAATGGTATAATTCCTACACCTGATATGGATGTAAACATAGCTGAAAGTCATCAAAGCCCAAAAACCAAAACTGTGTTAATTCCCAAATACTTTACACCTAATCACCACTTATCTACTTCTCTGGCTGCAGCGCACTGAATGACGTCCCACTCAGATCATCACAGTGCCGTGAACCCCTGCACTGTGATGGCAGAAAGAAGAGCGCCACATGCACAGCTCACATAACAAAACAATGAGGAGAGCTCACTGAAAAGTCAGTATAGAAGTTACTTGGCAGAGAAAAAAACAAAAAACAAAAAAAACATGCTGAATGTGGAACTCAGGCTCAGTTTGTGTGTGTGGAGGTTATATGACCAGGCCGGGTGCGAGTGAAAGAGAGTGTGGTGACCTGTAACAGCTCCATGACTCCAGTCTGGGGCTTTAAAATCCACACGCCGGGGTCCTGGATTGAACCCACCGCAGACCTCACTTCAGAATAGACAAGGCAGCCCCAATGGGAAACTGATTGTTTATTTAACTACTGTTTTATGGAATACCTAGTGACAGGAAGTCCTTAAAACAGCAGCAGTTACTATTTATATAGTCCCTTTTCGGAGTAAACACACTGGCTCGCCCCTCCTCCCTCCAGCAGACACCCTGCCGTTGAGGAATGCACCCATTCACAAGCTGGTGGCCATCTTGGAAGCTTGCCTCTCACTTCCTGTTTCCATGGCTACACTCCAGTGCTATGGGAGATGATAAGCACTCGCAGTCTCCGGTCCTAATCCTCTTCATCGAGCTCATTTTCTACATCACTTCATGCCATTCGGAATGAGCTGGAAAAGCCAGTTAGCTGCAACAAGCGTCACATTTTTACGCACATAATCCCCTGCTCCACAGACAGAAGCAAATACACACAAAAGAGAGGAAATGCTGATACATTTGTTTTATTATAATTTCTTCTTATCTAACAGCTGGAAGACATTCAGTCCAGAGCTGCACTGGTTTGACTGCAGATTGGGACTTCAGGTTAAGGTAGGAAGTTAAGGAACCTTAAGGAAGTCGAGGTTGCGCAGGAGTCGGACACATGTTTGTGTGTAGCTGTGGGGCAGCTGTATTCTGATCTGCTCCTCCAGCGCTGCGCCATAAATCACAAGGTCACCATGAGCCTGTGGGACCAGAGGAAACATCAGTGTTAAACAGGAATGATATTTCACTTCAGCCTCTTCCTGCTCCAACTATTCCCCAGATACCCACTACAACCAACTCCCGAATGCTTTATCATGACAGCTTCACGTCACTGCTGGTTTGGATGTTGGGATGAGACCGGAACAACACGCCCGTACGATTTGGAAATCACTTATAAATTACATCGGTGGAAGTGATATAGGAGTTTTCATAGGCTTCACATCAAGACAAAATGATTTTTAATCAAATACACAAGTAGTGGAAGTGTAATGAAAAGGTTAGGATAGTTACAAAATAAAACAGTTTGTGTTTGTAGTTTTTGTATAATCATCATTAATTTGACATATCAACGTCTTCATTTAGATTTGGATCCATGTGAGAATTTTGGCATTTTATCATGTGCTCTTTCTTTCTTTCTTTCTTTCTTTCTTTCTTTCTTTCTTTCTTTCTTATACCTGACAGATCCCTCTGTAAATCAAAACAGTGCCACTTGTTTGTCTAAAAATCATGGGATCATCATATCAGAGCTGCAAGTCTTACTTTCATTTCTTTTTATATTAACCTATATTAAAATGTCTGACCTTTGCTGTTAATCTTTCTTTATTTAAATCTGCTTTATTGCCTTTATTCATTAGATATGACGAGAGAATCTAAAGATCGAAAGGGCACATCATGTATGTCTGTCTTGTTACTCATTAAAATTTGGTGTAGCCACTAATAACTGCTAAAACCTAAACCCACTGAAGTTTGAGTTTGCTCTCTCCTTGTATAGGCAGGTAAAGCACTAGCTGTGTTTGTGTATATGTACACACACATATATTGCTGAGTTGTGGACAACTCGGGCAAAGCAGTGACAGCGTGAAGACTGGAGCAGAGACAGTTTTATGCCCCGTACAGTTCTCACATCAGATGGGGGAAAGCTTTAAAGATGACCAGAGGATGTGCAGGGTCACTGCGGTGTCAGGAGAGAGACACTCAGGATTGTTGTACATGGTAAAGCCCGGGGAGATGTGAGAATAAGTGAGATGTTACAGACTGATGAAATTCCCAGAGAGCCCACGATGGATAATGTGATCCCACCACAGTGATGCAGAAACCAGATGGGGATGAGTGCCTTCAAATTTCTCTTTCTTTCTTTTACACATCCATGAACACACACACACACACACACACACACACACACACACACACACGCGCGACTGCAGCCGCATACCCGAACCTACAGAAAGACAGAACGTACACACACACATACACACACATTGCACACACCTGTCTAAGTCATGAGATACGACCCTCCGAGGGGAAATCCATTTAGTCTATGTTGTAAAATATTGTGATTTTTCTCACTCTCGTATATATTTCTTCACCTGCACAAAGTTTTCCATGTAAAAAGTTGCAAATAAATGTCCTTAGAAGAAAAGTTTTTTTTTTTACTTTTCTCTAATTGTCCTACTTCTTGCCTAAGCACCCTATAAAAATAAAGGGAACAAGTGCTTTTAAATGGCATTGAAATTCTACCAACAACATCTGCTTTTGAGTAAATGATGTAAATGTGGTCCTCAGATCTGGAGCCTAACAATAAAGCTCTGGTATTTCGTCCTGCTTGACCAATCCACAAACAGAGGGATGGTACTCCTGTTATCTGGAAGTGCCTTTTAATAGCACTGGGAGTCAGGCGTTCCTCAGTCCCCTGCTGACAAAGTCAACACAACCCCGCGCTGCTTTGCAGGTCATAAACACTCTGTTGACAGTGGTCGGAGGCTTATTATCCTCACAGCAAAGCACAGCAAGCTGGATGTACCAACTCCAAACAAGCCCTGCTTGAGGATTTAGCTCATAAAGCCCTTGTTAGCAGCTCTCCTGCCACTTTCAGCTCAATCAGGGAGTCACAGGAGGGAAATCAGTATTTTAACGTACAAAGTGTAAACTGCTGGTGTTTTGCAGCCTCTGCATGATCACCAACAGGTAATCTTGTATTGGCTAAATGTGATGTAATCTATTGATATTTGATCAGGGCTGATATGAAGAAGGAAACAAGCCTCGTATCAGTTAAATGTGGGCCAGAGGTCACTTTGCTTTGTGTGCACAGTGTTTCTGCTGCCTCTGCTCTCGGTGAGCGGCTCTCTGAAGCTGCTGTGGCTCAACAGTGTGGAGCTGCCAGCTCCACACGGATAAGTGAGTATATACCCCAGGGGGCCAGAGACAGCTAAACCCTCAGTGGATAAGAAGTGTCTGTGCTGTCAGCTTTGGTTCCCAGCGTGGCCTCTCCTCCTCGGCCGCCCCTCCCGCCCCCCACCGAACCCCTCCCTGGCCCTTTGTGTGTGGACCCTGCTCCCTGTGGACTCGCCGCTCTCTGGCCTTTCACATGCGACTGTGTCCAATCACCCTGCTCACCCCCCTCTGAACCCAGAGCCTCTGTCTCCATCTCCAACCAGCTCCTGACCCTGAGGGAGAGCGAGGGAGAGAGAGCGAGAGAGAGAGAGGGAAAATATAATGAATCACTTTTAATAAGGAAGATTAGAGAAAAAGTGGGTCGCACTGGTTAATAAGGAATCATTTATAAAGAGTTGAACCCTCACAACTCAGGTGTTTTCTGGTTATAGTAAAAACCAGGTTGTGAAAGAACACTTTGTCAGGTGAGCATCCTCCTCTGCCGTCAGGCCTCTGGTGTACAAATAATTGTAATGACACTATGTTAAAAGTAACAAGAATAAAGTGGAAGGATGGTAATCAATAATAAGCTTTCATAAGTCCATGATAAATTGATATTGGTCTCTGAGGTCAGACTGTCCATTGCAGGCGTGATTCTGCATGATGAAGAAGAGCTGCGAAAGGGATTCTTTAAAACCTGGAAACCTAAACGTTGGGACTTATGAATGTTTGATGAATGATTTATAAAGGATTTACTGCAGTATCACAGCCATAAAGCCATGTATGTATGTATCAGGCCTTGATGTTTGCCTGATTAGAAACTGGTGCTGAAAAGTGATTTGACAGAATGTAGAGAAAAAGAAAATTCTAATTCACAATGACAGAAAACTGGCACTGTTAGCAACAAGTTAAAAGAAAAACAGGACAGTCTAACTCCTGTCAGTGAAAACAGAGTTGAGGAATCTGTCCTTCATCCGTCTCGTCTCCTCCTCCTCCGTGTTGTTTTCCTTCTCCTCCTGTGTCAGAGGTTTGCTGGTTTGTTGGCTTTGGCCCTGACTGCCCCAAGGCCCTCACTGGGTCGACCCAGCCTCGGGAGGATTGGATCACACCTTCCATAGAAGTCAGCTGTCAGATGGTGAGCTGCACCTGCTGTCTGAAGCAGGGTGGGCCCGCCGCCGCCGCCGCCGCCACCATCGCCCGGCCAACGCTGGAGCACATAATTACTGCCTCAAAGATGATTATGCTGTTTACTCATGCCCATACGCACAACAGATGACTGTTTCTCGCTAGCAGCTCAGCTCTCCCCCGCCTCTCTGTGAAGACATTTCACCTAGTGATGAGGAAACGGCTGCAGCCAACCAACATTCAGACTATCCAACCAGCAGGTCTGATGCCAGAAATGACCTGTAGCTATTAGCTGTTCAAACACCCCCCCTCCCACATAACTTTAATTCAATTCAATGGGCCCAGTGAGAGCTGGGTTAATCTACAAGGAGCAGTGTATACCACTGAAAAAAAGGAAGGCAGCCTTTATGGCTTTGAGGCAGTGTTGGGATCGAGGCTGTTTGTGCAGCAGATGAAACTGTCACTCACTCAGTGAAGCTTTTAGTCTGTTTTTATTTTAGTTTTATTTTTTTACTTTTATAGTTAAATGTTCATCTTGAGAGTAAAGTTTTCCCCTTTTCAGTCTGACAGAAATGATCATGACATGAATCCTTTGTCCTCATGTCACTGCTGGTGTCAGTTCTGAAGATCTGCACCACTCTGTTCACATGGGTGATACTTTTTCTTATGACGATCCCCTGCTTGCATGAGTTATGTTATTTTATCCCATCTCTGCTTATCTTATGAGTACAAATTACAATAAATCACACCTACAGATGAAATCAAAAACCTTACTTCCAGAGGTGCCTGAGGTAGCATAATTTAAGTTTTAAAGATTTCTATTGTGCAACTTATATCTGTCATGAACAAATGAGTGCACACTGTCCTGGTATCCCTTCATTCAAAATAAACAAGTAAACAAATAAAAACTTTTAAAAATATGCAAAAAATACATATTTTTTATTTAATATCTGATGATTAACCCTCATTAAAGGTCTTATTGTGGTGTAACTGTTCACTTAAACTGTTAAACACAAGGAACATGTGTTCATGTGTTCCTTCACGTCCTGATTGGAGAAGTCACACAGGTAAGAGTGCACAGAGGAGGAAGTAGGAAGTTTTTTTTCTCTCGTTAGATTGTAAAACTTGTTAATGCACAGTCTATATGGGTAACACCCCCCTCCCCTCTCTCCCTCCCTCCCCTCTCCAGGAGCCGTATTGAGCTGTGGGGTTGGGACATTCCTGGTTTGACGACCAGCCTCGCCGCTGCCATGATTTGCTGAGCAATTCGACACTGGCTTCAAAGATGCGAGAGTAGGAGAAGCAGCGACAGAGACGGAGACCGAGAAGTTACAATAACGGAGCCAGGGCGAGACGGAGAGAGAGAGAGCGAGAGAGAGAGAGAGAGAGAGAGAGAGAGTGTGTGTGTTCGTGTGTGAGCGCACCGAGCTGGGACTTATCGCTTTTATCCAAACACATGGACTCCAAACTTCCCCGGAGAAAACTCTCCACCACCTTCACTCGAGTTTAGACCAAGGGGAGTTGACGCACCTTTGGGTCCCGAAGCTCTGCGCAGCTCTGCGCGTCTGAAAAGTCCCTTTCTCCCCTTCCACTTCCACCTCCGGCAGTTTTCATGTTTCTCCCGTCGCCTCGCACTTTTAGCCCGTGTCTAATGGAGGGCCCCGTACGGATTTGCCACCAGAAGAATGCGTCTTGCTGCTAACTCACCCGACGGCTCGCAGCTTTTGCCCTCCTGCAAGAGAGGTAAGGAGGGGAGGCAGAGAGAGGGGAGTCCCGGCCCGGCTGGCTGCCTGGCTGCCTGGCTGGCTGGCTGGCTGGGAGAGGGGCTAGGAAAGGCTTCGGTGTGCGCACCAGGCCAGCTGTGCTCGTCTGGAAATAACAAAAGGAAAAGGTGACGTTGAATGTGAGGGAGCAGGTTTATCAGTTTCTGAAAGATTACCGAGCTTTTTCTTAACTTTGTGCCGTGGTGAAAGTGGAGAGCAGCGGCGCGGAGTGGCTGTACATGCGCCGTCAGTGTGGCAGTCCGACAGTAACCCAGGGCGCCCGTGTACGGAAATTAATATTATGTGTGTGTATATCCATGAATGAACCGTCCAGATTATAGACACAATCTACTTTTTACTTTAGTTTAATTGGCTTCTAAACATCCTTTTGACCTCGTTACAATGTCAACACTTTAGTTTGTGTGAAGAGTCAGAATCTGATGTTGTACCACAGTTTGGATTTACTTGACTTCAGGCTTCTTCTTTGTCAGATTATAATCTGCAGACAGAAAAAAGGAAATCCTCACACACAAGACTGGGCAGCTTTGTATTGTGTTAAAAAGAAAACATCCAAAACAGCATCATTATCCAGCAGCTCTCTGCTGTCTGTCTGCACTCTGACACAGCTCAGCTCTGTTGTCTGTGCGCTGAATGAAACACAAGAAAATGCCTAAATATTTGTTTGGTAAACAGCGACACTTCACTCCAACATCCCAGCTGAAAACAGATGGCCTGCGGGCTGCGTTTCTTTCCTCTGGAAGATGAGAGAACATTTTTAGAAATGGCAAATATGTCCCTGGGTTGACACGTTGGTGTCACAGTCATTAAAAGGTGGAAATGGACTTGGGTATGTGAGACATTACTTTGTTCTAAAGTTATACTTTTTTTTTTTTTTTTTCTTGTCATGGATCCAGTTCAGGAGCCAACTTTCTGCCACATTTACCACTGCAGAAACATGGTGGCTTACACTAATATTTGAAGGTTTTTTTCTCTGTCTCTCTCTCTCTCTCTCCAAAGACAGAGAGCCTTCATTGTTTTAGATAAATCCCCTGAGGGTGTCATAAATGTTGGTTTGGTAAATCTATGTTAGTGCTGCTCTAAAGTTTGGCAAGTGCACAAATCACTGTGCAAAGCAAACAAAAGCAACTGTACCTGCCTGAATGGTTGAATGGAGGAGTTTAGTATTTACTGACCTGGAACGTGCTTTTTACCTTTTGGATTCGGGATAAATTATTCGCTGAGTTGCTCAAACGATAAAAACACTAGAGGGAAAGGTGAAACTTTAAAAACACAGGTGACAGAGAAGAAACTGAATGTGTGGAGATCATCAAACAGCTTTGTTCTTATTGGTTCAGTTTCACATGTTTCCTCTTGATGTGGAAAATATCCCCAAAACAAGGAAAATGTTTGATTTTTAATAAAAGTCCGAGCTAACAGCTGAGGACTGAGTGTGCAGTCGTGTGTAGGAGCTTATTCTGCTCAGGTCTGCTTGTGTTGTGATATGCTTCGCTGCATCTCAGGAACTTTGAGGATGACACTTGTAGTTTTTCAGTCATAGACAAACATTTTGAGATACTAATTATAAGATTAATCCACATTGTTAGAATAGTAATAATTTTTTTTCACTTATTTAAATACAAATAAATGTGTAAACCACAACATGCACATGCACAATGCAGATTTAGATTCAACATAAATGCTGAGGATTGTAAATATTCTGTCTAACACGAGGTCTCAGAGCAGAAATACAAGGTGATATTATGGATGTGACTGCAGAGAGTCGTTTCCTCTGTGTGCTGTTCACCCCTATCATCAGAGCTTCACAGCGACTTTTGTTACATAGGGGCGACTCTCAGAAAACTGAACACTTAAGAGTTATCGAGAACAAAGTCCTGGATCCCTCTCGAATGCATGACATCCAGTCAGGGGGACACACATGGCTGCTCGCAGATAAAACACTTTCAAGTTCAAACAGTTGCTCATGCATTGTTGCGTCCATGGGGGACAAGAAGACACTTCCGATGGCTTTCAAATCCTTTCAGTGCTCCCCAATATTGGGTGAGCTTTTGACAGGGGGCAGAGAGAGATTTGCTCTTTGTGTTCAAGCTTGGACGCTGACGGGCGTTCTCTTTAAAAGCACGTTTCCTCCCTCAGGTTTTGGTGCTGAGTCTGTTCCAGTTTTTCTAGTTTTTTTTTTTCTTTCATAAGGTGTTGTAGAATTTTCTTCTGTGGCTCATTTTAACTTTATTCACTCCACGATTTCATTCAGTACCGTTCTGCCTCCCTCCAACCACGTTGTGTGTTCAGTGGCTGCATTGCATTCTGGTCAGCCTGTGGAGAAACTGGCCTCTGTGCCTCTTCATCACTGGTTTTTCTCCCTCTAAGTTTAACATTGGTGCAGTGCGCTGAGTCTATAGAAAGACGTTCTTACGCTTTTATTTTTAAAAGACTGACATATATGATTTCTACAGATATGTTTTAAAAATGCTTTTGCTGTCAGTTTTCCTTTGTATTGTGCTGTAATTATTTAAAAATGGCATCATGCAATCTATATTAAGCAGTTTTTAAATTTTTTTTTATGGAAAATGAAAGCATTACTCTTTTGAATGACAAAATAGTCCCAGAAACATTACCAATAGCTGCTGGATTTCAAGCTGAACATAAGGACCCGTTGAGTATTTTTAGTATGACTGTCCATGCTGTTAATGTGTGGGATTTTGTATCTGGGCTGTGATCGAATCAGACAACAACAGAGCCTCAGAAACATTTTTTTTTTGTTGTTTTGTTTTCACAGTGCGTTTTTGAGACTTGTAGGGAAATTAATAAACCATTAGTGGCCCGGCTCTTATCAGACGGAGCCGAACAAAGCACAACTATGCCATTAAGCGAGTTCGAATAATGTCTGAGCCATTAGGGTGCTCGCTAATGATAAACACATGTTGCTGTAGGAGAACTATGTTAAGTGGGCAATTTGAATGTAAGCATGTGTAATGATACCAGCCCCTGCTCTCATAATGGCTCTGTTGATTTCTCTGATGGAGTATTATAATCACACAACCGCATGTGCTCCAACAATGACAAATGATCGCAGAGCGAAGGTAAAAACCTGGAAGTGAGGTTGTCGGCAATTAGTCGATTAGCTGATGAACAGACAATTACCTGACACTGAAGTTGAGAAGTGATTCATAATAAACAGTCGCTGATCTCAGCTTCTCTGAAATGATCTTTTGCTACTTTTTTCTATTTTATATCATTGTTAATCAAATATCTTTTGGGTTTTGGACAGTTTGTTCTAAGATGCCACTTTGAGCTCAGAAAAACTAAACAATTTATCAATTTATTTAAAAATGTTGTTGTCAAATGAACATTATGTCGCAGCCCTACTCCTATGAGAGTGTCAGAGCTGGACAAGTGGATGAAAGTCTATGTGAGGTGAGTGTGGTGGGAGAGGGTGTGTCTAAATGGGTGACTAAAGTATATTTCGAGCACCTCCCACATTCTCCCGCTTTCTAGGCCGTACAGATTTGAGGCCAGGCTGCAAACCTCAGCCCTGGCCTTAAGCAAATGGACGTGAATATAAAAACCTAAATCACAGTGTGGTTTGGTTGTTTATTTGGTTTTGCGCTGTGATCTGTCATATTATTGCTTCAAAAGATCAACCTCTGGCTGAGAGAAATGTTCGGAGAGTCATAAAACAGAGAGAACGTTTCTGGATTTCAAGCAGCCACCTTATTTTTCATCATCCTCCCAATATTGTGACCGCTTGAATTAAGTCTCGCTCATTTTCTAAATCTCTGATGGCTAATCCATTTTCAGCTTCTTAGTATAATAAAGTAGAAGTTAGTGAACTATGGTATGGTTGACGTTTGGCCCTCGAAGCAACTATTCCCAAACTAAAACCTGGCCTGTTTTTAATTCTTGACACATAGTCCTCCTTTGACTCTCATTGCTCAGGGATTGAGTCATACTGCTGCATTTTCTAACGCTGGCCTTTTACTCCGTGAGCTTCAACTCCCATTCGTTAAGGCCAGACGCAGAGCTCAGGCACAGTTAGATGGACAGAGGGGAGTTTTGGGCAGCTCGCCAAAAAGCCCCCATGTTCAAGGAGCCAGGGGGTGCTGATTGACAACACCCAGCAGCCATGAGCAGGGGGTCGATGGGAAAGATGGGCAGGTCAGAGAAAGAGTTTGAGTTCTTGCGACTGCTGGGTTGGTGAGTGCACCCTGCAGCTGCAGTGCTAACAAAAAGACTTTACTTTCCACCCTCAGTTTCCCCTCCCTAAATTTATTCTAGGGACAAGCTGTGAGTGGAAATTGGATAAATTGAGGCTGTGTTGAAGTAGCCACGAAGGCAAATGCAGTAGCTGAAGGTGTCACTGCTGTTTACACGGAGCTGTCATTAGCAGCACTTCTTATCTGCTCTGAGCTCACACTGTCATTACTTTAGCTACACAACGCATATGTCTCTCGGTGGGACCCCACCCCTCCCCACGTCTTCCATGCCCCCC
>NW_019525113.1:1394600-1432685 GCF_002814215.2 Seriola lalandi dorsalis
CCCCGACTGTGACAGATGATCCAAACAGCCCGGCGCTGACTCGCTTGTACTATGCAAGCATGTTACTCCAGGAGGTTACAGATAGGCTGCGTGCTTCCTCCGGCACAACTCCTCTGAAATGTCAAAGGTGAGCCGACTGTAGCCCGATGTTAAACACCAGCTTTTAACACATGGTCGTGTTGAGTTTCTGAAAAATTCAGAACCTTGAAGGACCTGAAACTGGATAATGACTTTCGAGAGATTTGAGAAATAAAATGAGAAACATCGGGGCGTAATTGTTAAGACAAACAAACAGTTTTTGGAGCAGCAGAAACAGATGTTCCAGCCAGCCACTGAAATGCAGCGGGACAAAGCCGTACAGGCTGGAGATGGGCAGGGGCGAGGAGGTCTGCTTCTTCTCTGAAGATGGTTTGTTTTCTGTTAATGTAACTGAAATACAGGCTCCGACTAAATATATATATATGTCTATGTTCTCAATGTGATAAGGGAATGTAAACCAATACCACACACACACGCACGGCGCCTTGAGGTAAAAAACACGCTGTCCAGGCGGCTACAGATAATGAAAATACCTCAACAGCAGATATTGTGTGACAGATAAGGACACACATTGATAGAGATTTTTATTGTAGGAAAAAAAAAATGGTGCTTCTGTGGAGCTGGCAGGCTTGATGAAAAGAGCAAAAGACTATGACAGACTGCAAAATAGATCCTGAGCCGCTTTGAAGCTCATTGCAAGTCTTTTTTTTTCCCTCTTATGGTTTGCACTGTTACTTTCTCTAGATGCCTTTTATTATATGCTCATAATCATTTGAGGGAGTGTTCTTTGGCTTGTGTAGCTGTAATATATGTGCCTTAAACATGATGCAGAACACCACATGTATGGGAGAGAACAAAAAGTTCCCCAGGAGGGTTCGACGTGGCACTTTATATCCAGCACTCGCCTCTCTCCCAAAGCAACTATTTTCCTCATCATTGTCAAGCAAACACACGATGAGACCCATTGTTCCGCAGTTGTTATTGTCCTGTGTAGTTCTTTTCTTAATGACTCCGCAGCCTTGGGGAAGATTTCAGGGAGTGAACTTCTGAACCGGACCCTCGCTGACAGCTCACACAGAGAAGTTTTTCAGAACATGAGGGGATTTT
This sequence comes from Seriola lalandi dorsalis, assembly GCF_002814215.2. Classification (NCBI taxonomy): domain Eukaryota; kingdom Metazoa; phylum Chordata; class Actinopteri; order Carangiformes; family Carangidae; genus Seriola; species Seriola lalandi. Next base: position 1,395,747 of record NW_019525113.1, read on the forward strand.
TTTTTTTTTTTTTTTTTTTTGCATCCTCAGCGTCTTCCTGTTTGCAAGATTCATTTCTTTTTCCCTTCCTGCAACTGACCCTACTAAATATGCCTGACTTAGTCCGTCGCCTCAGCGCGGGCCCCAAGAGTTAAGAGTCTTTTCTTCTAGAAACTCGGAGCAACCACAGCTTTCTATTTCAAATGTTGAACCAATAAGTCACATCTGACATGGGTTTTTTTTTTTTTTTTTGTCAGAATGTGTGCGCTGTTGAAAAGCCAGCGCAAGGATCAGCAAGACTATATTAAGGCAAAACGAGTGGCTGGCACTCCCCTCCGGCTGACAAACAGGCTACTTGTTTGAAGGGCTGTTTTTCTCCCAGATCAAGAGTGTGAGGCAGTGTGGGTGCTGCTGCTGCCTGCCTCCAGACTTGTGGTTATATGGGTGCCATTTTGGGCCTTCCCTCCTCCAAGATGTGGCCCCTCAGGGAGCAATGGAACCCCTTATTTTTTTAGAAGATATCCAAAATGAGTGGAGGAATTTAAGTCGTATGGTCGGTCCGGCCTTCTACATTGTTCTGGGAGTCTTCTGAGATGGAGCAGATGCTCAGCTGTGTGTATTCTGCCTCGTGATGGATGGAAACACATTTCTGCTTTGACTGACCGTAATCTGTTGAAATGAATTGCCGTCGTCTCTTTGTGATGCTCCCACACGGTAGCAAAGACACACAAACCTGCACAAAGAATGCACCAAGTTAGCATGCGCCACGGTTTCTATATTATTCCTATGTTTTGCTGTTGTCATGAGGTTGTGTTTTTCTTGGCCCAATCGTGGCACTACGTCATCTGCCAAAAGCTCTTCTCACCTCCAGCGCCTCTGCGTTGAGCCCAGCGCCCGGACCCTAAACATGTCTGAGAGGTTTTTATGATTTGACCATGAGCCAGAAGTGAAAAACTCAGATGATGTGTGTGTGTGTGTGTGTGTGTGTGTGTACGTTCGTGTACATTCGTGTATCGCCACAAGTTTGTTTTGCGATCACTTGATTGCCGCACAACAAGCGTGGAGTGTTACAAGGCGAGACGGATAAACATTTAGACAAACTAAATAAAGCGTTTACACACTCTGTTTGGGACTGCATATTTATCTTTGGGTCCTCAGACTTGTACATACAAGACAGCTGGTGTGTTTGTTTGGGTTATTGCAAGAGATTTGTGGAATTGGTGAAGAAGACTAATTATATTTTAACCTTTTTACATGTGTTTGTTTTTGTTCTGCCGGCGAACTGTGGAGCTCAGGCTTTTATGCAGGCAAGGCTGTCTGTCCCGTAACCCCCCCACCCCCACCCTCTGTGAATATATGACCATCCCTCCATTATATTTGTAGAGTCCATTTATCATTCTGAGAAATGAAAAAGCGTACTTTCTTTTCTCAGGCGTCTCCAGTGACAAACAAAGAAAAGGCAAACACGCCTGTAAGTAACCCAATGTACTTTTTATTCCTGCTTGGTTTTAAATCCTCACTGTGTAAAACAGTTTCTTGTTAGTATCTGTTTGGACTCTCTGCCAATTTGTTTTTGTTGCACATGTTTGAAATTACATTATTTAATATATGTTTTAGTTTGAAAGTGCTTTTGGTCGGCAGCCAGAGACCTATCAGGAGGAGACTGAACAGAAACTGTTGTCCGCGTCTCCGCTGCTTGTTGCCGGAGAGACACGAGCGGTGATGGAATCCAGGAGAGTTGGGGAGGGACGGGAGACTGCACCGAGGGGAGAGGGGAAGGGGTGGGGGCAGCTGGATCAGCTCACTGCATGCCCATAGTTCACAGCCGACACGGCAACATTTCAAAACACAGATAGTGTCTGGACTCCCCCGGAGAAGGTGGACATTTGACAAACTTGGATCATTTTTCCCTCCCTTCCATCAGTGTATTTTTGTCTCTCATCTCCCTAATTGAGGCTGATATTGAGGAATGTGAATCTGTGGCCTCCTCTGCCCCGGTGCCACGGCTGCACAATCCCACCACCCCTCTCGCCTGGCGTGATGAATCAGACTCTTGGCACATGTTGGAGATCAGTGTTATAACACACCCTGCGGGCAAGAGGGCCTTCTTGTGCATTCCTCCTTTCCATCAGAATTACCTTTTCGTCTGAACAGACGTTCCCCTGTGGGCTGAAAGGCCTGTGAAATCAGCCGGAAGGGCCCAGAGAGTTCTGACAATGGGGAAGGGTTGTTAGTTACATGCGCTTTGCAAAAGGTCTCGAGGTGGACTTGTATGGTGGCGATACCCGGGGATCTGTTTCCAGTGTCCGAGGCCGCTATTGAGTTTCGCCCCTGTGGTTAATCCCGCTGTTCAGGACCTTGGGAAACAACCGTACCTCTCCGCCCGCCCGCCCGCCCCCCCACCTCTCACAGATTCCCAGGAAAAACAAGACATTGCAGAACAATCTCCAATTAAGATGGGTCTTACATACTGTACCATTCAGTCCCCACTCTCTCTCCCTCCGTCTCAGCCTTTCTACCTCCCTCCCTTTCTCTCCTCTCTCAGCTCCCTTGTTTGTGTCCTCGGCCAACTAGCCTCGGGGCAGTATTAGCGCTGTCTCCCAGGTCCCGGCCCTGGCACTTTGGGAGGGTCGGGCTCTGGTGAACGGAGGCGTTGGGAGGAGGGTGGGGGGTGTGTGTGTCCTTGGTAAACAGGGCTTTGTGGGATGTGACTGTCTGATCCCCGGGGCCTCTCCTTTCATTCCTCCTCTCGTCTGATCCCACACCACGGTGTTGTCGTCAAGGCTGTGGCGTCGCCGAGTTCTGGGACCCGCTTGGCCCCGCCATCACCCCTCGCCTCCCGGACTGCTAATGCTGTGTCCTCCCACACACAGACACACACACAACACACACACACATATACACACACACACACACACACACGGAGAGAGACAGCAGTGTCTTAACAGCAGACTGTCCTTAAAGATGTATCTCATTTGTCTTCTGCAGTCCCGCTTAGTTTAAATGATTTACTGAGGAGACTCGCATTAACTTTCTGCAGGACGTCAGGTTCAGACAAGGGCGCTCATTTTTTATTATGGATCGACTGAACCTCTCCAGTGTGATTTTCTCCTTACGTCTCAAGGGAAAACAAAAGGAACCTCTCTTCTTTACCCTCCTAAGTCCCTTAGTTAATTCCAAATCATGTCTCTCTTTCTCTCGTTCTCTCCTTTTCTTTAGCTCAATCCTCTTGTCTAAGTCTGTCCCACTTTTAATAACGTCTCAGTCTTTAATCAGACAGAGTTAGGCCATACCAGAGGCCCAGCGTTTCCACTCATTAGTTTCCTCTGTGGCCCCGGGCTGCCTCAGTGGGCTCACCCAGACCAATAGAAGAAGCCCATAATGGTCCCCTAGAGACTCTTCTCTCCCGAGGCTCTTCCCAAGTTTCTGGGCTGAAGTGAATGTAGTGAGGCTGAATCATCAGTCAGTTTTGGCAGACGTGGATGCGAACTCAGCCATTATCTGTACGTCTCTATCTCTGAGCCAAATGAAAAGGGAGGAGAAATGAGTCGAGGCTTGGCAACTTTTCACCTCACTGTGAATGTTTCACCTCTTTATACCCCCGTCTCCTTCTACCTCTCTCCCACAGAGCTTTTCTTCCTAGTTTCTCTCCTACGTTTTTTCCCCATGGCCTCTCATCTTCTTGTTTTGAATTTATCTCCCATCTCTTGTGTGTGTGTGTGTGTGTGTGTGTGTGTGTCTCTTTCTTTCTCTGTCTCTTTCAATGTGTCCGTCGCTCTCTCTCTCTCTCTCTCTGTGGAGCTGAGGAATGTGTGTGCTGCAGATCCTCTGTCAGTGAGATGTGGGGCGAGTGCAGACAGGTTTGGGGTATAGCATGTGAATCAGCTTCAGCACACATGTCAGATTAGACCATCATACCAGAAAAGACTTGCTCTTTCTCTTACACCCCACTGCTCCCTCACCTCTTAAAGTCTTTATCTCCACCTCTGATCTCCAATCTCTTCATTCAGTCCCGCCGCAATTGTCACATCTCTTCTCTTTTTTCTTTTTTCTTTTTTTTTTTTTCTTTTTTTTATTGAGTGTATTGGATTCACACTGCTGTGGTATTGATTGTCGGAGCAGTCAGGATCGGCCCCTGTTATCGAATCAGCGCCGGGGCTTCTTCATGATGTTTGCTGCTGGCTTTCATTCAGCTGTGCAGTCGTGTGAAGCCAGAGAGGCCAGGCCCAGCACCAGTTGTGACCTGTTCTTCCTTTGCCCTCCAGGTCTTTGATGCACCGCCGCGTTGCTTTTGTCCCTGTTTACCCAATATGACAGGGATATGGGCCAGCCCCACATGGGGGCAGATGGGGCTTTAAGTAGTTCCTGTAGCGAAGAGGCCTAAAAAGAAGCACAGGTGCTAACACCCCCCCCCCCCCCCAAAAAAAAAACTCGAACCCCTTTCCCTTCCCTGAGGGCAGCCTGTCAGTGTGTTTATTTTCTCCTGTGTCATCACCGGGGATCTCTCTTGTCCTACAAGGGGATGGATGGTGCTATTCCTGTGTCTTGAGTTTTGTATTACTCCCAAGATGGATAAATAAAGGTTCTGCGTCTCAACAGTGCAGTAGATCTCTACTATGGATTCCTCTGGAAGGGAGCGTGACAGATCAAATACAAACTGAGTTACAAAGATTGAGAGAGAGATACAAGCTGTCTAAGAAGTCTGCTGTTTTCTCTCGCTTTCACACACTTAAGCTAGGTGTCAGTCAAACATCTCCCAAACATACATGGGTCAACCCCCGCACCCAAAAAAATAGGAACTTTTCCACTTGAACTCACTGACACTAACCTCATTTATTTTCATAAACTGTCCCTGTGTCTGTGTATCAGCTTTCAACAGCGCAGCGTCTGTTTTGTGTGCAGGATGTCTCTTCAATTTATAGCCGGTCGAGAATGGCCATGCATCTCCAACGTAAGTGCAAAAACAGAGAGTAACACAAGATCAGATTTGGGATAGGAAAGGGGAAATCTGGAACACAGGATTTTTTTTTTTTTTTCCCTTTTAAGTTGTATAGTCTGGAGTTTTGAGTAGAGCAGAGGAGTGAGGGAGTGGGCTGGCCGGAGATCAACAGTGGACCAGGGGAGATGGCTGATCAGACTTCATTTGACAGGGACTTCCTCTTTGCTAAAGGGCAACTCCAAGCTTTTGTCCGGGCGTCTGCTCAGGAGGAAGCAGGACTTGCCGTTCCGTGTAGCCAGCGCTGCCGGCATCAGGACGACTCTCTGTGATGAGGGATACAAGATATCCTTGCAGTGTCTGTCTCCAGTGAGGCGGCCTCATGGTGGCGGATGTCAGAGGAAAGCCAAAAAGATAAGAGGCAGGAATGATGCCCCTGTGTTTCCTCGTTGCGCCAGATCGATGGGGCAGATAGGCAGCTGTGTGTGTGTTTACACAAGGGCACCCAGTCGGGGCTGTGGTGCCCAATGACTACGCCCACTTGGAGGAAGTAAATGGTTAAAGTAAGAGAGAGAGAGAGAGAGAGAGCGGTAGATAAAGAGAGAGGGAGTTACGGAATCAGCTCTGGTTTCTCAGCGTTCTGTGTGCCAATGTGCCCGCGCTTGGCTGTGCATTTTTATAGCACTGTTGTTAATTATTGTAATTATATATCATTATTCCGGCAGAGACAGAAAGATAGTTTCCACTGATGACATGGGGGCAGTGTGCAGGGCCTGTTGCAACTCGTGGGATGGAGAAACGCTAGCCTGCAAGATGTGGGTTTGATGTGCCCGAATGAGAATGCACACACTTTAAACTGGAGGCTAAAATGCGGAGCGTACACCACATACATAATGTAGGATATGTTCAGTCCTACAGTCAAAATTACAGATTGTCATTGTTCAGTCTGAAATTTGAACTACTGAGAAAGCAGCACGATTGTTTTTAGTGGCTCTTAATGTCTCTTTTAAAGCTCTTGTTTTGTGTGGAGTGTTTGGTAATGTGTGTAAAGAAAATGTGCGTGTGTGTGTGTGTGTGTGTGTGTGTGTGTGTGTGTGTGTGTGTGTGTGTTAGTGAAACAGAGAGAGCTTGGGGTGACCTCTGGGGGCTGGTCCAGAGCCACCAGACACCCGCTGGTTCACCCTCTCTCTCTGCTCTTCCCTGACCTTTGACCTCAGGGTGAGAAGGGGGCGTGAGCCAGGAGCTGGGGGAGTTTATTATTTCCTGCCTCTTCTCTCATCATCCTCTCATGTTGCCCTCTGTCACAGAGAAAGACAGAAAGATGAAGAGAGTGAGAGTGAGAACGTAAATAAAGCATCTGTGTCTCATTGGTTAGATCATAGAGGAGCAAACGTCCGCTGGGCATCATTCTCACCTAATGCTGAAACAGCTGATAGTTGATCAGTTGTTCATTCAAGCAAAGTTCAGAGCGTTAGCTTGTTCTCGATTCTCCAGATTTACTGTTTTTGTCTTTTTATATATAACTGTAAATTCTGCTCAAAGCAATTTGTAGAGGTCGCCTTTCCATCTGCTGGCCAGTTTCCACCAGAAAAGTACTCAACAGATTAACCAATAATGAAAATAATCGACCAGTTTACCATACCGCAACCTCGAGAGGAGGCTAAACAAATTGACCCGCTCGATTGTCGAGCAGATGCAACAATGTTTAGGTTGGAGAATGAGGGTAAGAAACCTGTGCAGCTTCACTGATCCCACCCAGACATCATCCTTTTAATTTGACCCACCCTTCAGCCCCGGTCGGCCCTTCCGCTAACGTCTGCGAGCCACCGAAGCGCCAGTGTGAATATCACAGCTGGACGGCCATTGTCCCGCTGGCCTCAGGCTCAAACCCTGGTTACCAACCAGCAACCTGGGATCAAAGCTTGCCCGGATTACTTTTAGAAAAAGGAGGAGGAGGTGCCGCAGTCGGAGGGGGTCGGGTTGAAAAGGATAGAGGAATGCTCCTAATTACGTGCCCTCCACTCCTTTTCTGCCTCTCACTTTGGCTCTTCTCTTGTCTCCCTGTGTGTGTCTGGGCCTGCACTTCAGGCTACAGTGAACCTATGAGGAAGCAACACAGTGTGACAAGAGAGTGATATTAAGAGTGAGGCGACAGTCTCTCCACAGCCACTCCATTAGCGGGAGATCTCGGCAGCCCAGTGGGAGAGAGCAGGGGGGACATTCCAGCCTCCGTGGAGACACTGAAGTGGGTGAGAAGAAGGGTCAGAGGAGAGGGTGGGAGGTGGAGATCAAGGAGTGTGTAAAGAGGATGTGTCGTGAAGATTAGAAGGATTGTCGTATAGGATTCATTTGGAACCTACTGGATCCCCCCCCCCCGCACAGATCTGCCTCTGAAATCTCCCTCCTGCTTATTTTGCTGTTTATTTCTGGCTCATCTCTTCTTCCCCTCATGTGCACGCTGTCATGTTTCCTGGCAGGGCTGTGGTTTCATGAGTTTCTTATCTCCTCTGTGTGTTGCAGGTTTGCTGAACAGACGAAGGTATTGGTGCCGGGCAACACGGCTGCTGACAGGGTTCAAAGTGCACCATGGACAGTGGCCTAAGGGTCCTCCTGTCCACTGTGCTGTGTCTCAGCCAGTCTCTGCTTATCAGCTGCTCATGTAAGTTGTTGTCGTGCTTTGAGCTGTGTAGAGATGGAAGTGATGAGATCTCTTTTCCTGAAAAAAGTAAACTTCCTAGAAGTGACAGTTGCTATGAATATTTGTTTATATGAATATTGAATATTTCTCCCGTATTGAATATTTGAATATTTGTCCAGTATAAAGTGAGATTTCCAATTCTTTTTTAAAGCAGGTCTTTAGTTGCTATATTAATATTGTGAAAGTATTAAAGCCAGGCTCAGAGCCTGCTCACTTTGCTCACTGACCTGTTGTTACTAGATCTCCAGAGAGAAGCCTGAGAGAGGAGATGTAAAACTACACTGAGATGGTTTTTGGTTCTTAAAACGACAAATATATCGTCTTATCAATATCAAAACTTGGAATAAAACAACAACAGTGTAAAATATGGGACCTTTAAACCTCCACGAAAAAATATTTTATATTAATAATGAAGCAAAACACTTTTAATGTGACAGATGTCGCTCATAGCAACATTTATCAATAGCCTGTTTTAGCTTGATATTTGACTACAAACTACGCTCTCAAGCAAGGAGCTGTTTTCAGCAAATAGAGAAAGTGGATCATCCAGCAGCTAAAGACCCAAATGTGTTTTTCAGCAGTTATTAAAGACGAATACAGAGCTAAAAGGACTTGCCTTCACCAGGGGGCCATAAACATAACTCCAAATTAAGACTAATGTTGCTCTGTGTGTGCAGAGTTGGTTTCAGCTTGTTGTCTAGTTTCCTGCTCCCAGCTGGGCAGAAATGTAATTCTTACAACTTTAAAGTTATAATTTGTGACTTTTTTGATACTCATTTCAGTTGAAGACATCAGGTCCACTACAGGAGCAGGAAGGGTTAGCTTGATAGCCATCACAGCAGGCAGAACAGGGCCGGTGCTTTGTGAAGATCAAACGTAATCAGGATGAAGACATCGGCGCTAGTAACATGGTTATACTCAAAATAGATGCTTTCAATTTGTATGGCAAAAACAACACAGCTAATATCTCCCAGAACCTGAGACGTTGCACAGTTAAATAGTCAGTTCACTATTTCTCACTCATCTCAAAGCCAGGAGAAATGTGTGTTGTGGTTTTCTTTGAGCACCTCCGTTGTATTGTTCTGGATGGAGGCAAAAATATGTCTGCATGAGGATGTGTTGCATGTTTTTTTTAATTTGATCTAACGAAGCATCAATGACAAAATTACTGATTGAAGATTCTGAACCTATTTTTCTTTGCTCTTGTCTCCTCACCAGCTCAATATCCTTCCTTTAGCTCTGAGCCCGCCTCCTTGGTTCAGAGTCAAGGCTCTGTAGCTCATCTGCACTGCTTAGTAAGTCCTCCATCAGCTGCGGTTTCCTGGCGCTTCAGAGGCCGTCCCCTGGCCCGGGACACCCTCCCTGGCGTGGAGCTCAACAGGGGCTCCCTCACCATCTCCTCCCTTAAGCCCAGCCATGTTGGCGTCTACCAGTGTGTGGCACGCTTGGACCACGGGCCGGCCATCGCCAGTCGCCTGGCGCGTGTGGACATAGCAGGTCGGTGCACACTTCTACTCACTTCAAAGCAGGCGGGTAAAGAAAGAGAGGAAGTTGCCTTGAGGAAAGGAAGGCCATTTTGTGAGTGTTGAACACTTAGAGAGAAAGCCTTTCCTCAGCTGCCTGCTGCTGAGTGGTGCAGGGGAAGGAAGCAGTAGGAGTTTTTACCTCGGGCACTCTTCCAGATGCCTCTTGACCGGTATCCTTAATGAGCTTTGGGCTTTCCTGTGTAGTGTGTTATGTTCCTGCTGGGATGCTGCTTGCTGTTGGACACTACACCAAAGGGGTTGACCCCGATCTGCAACTGTATCAAGCTGAATAGAATCGCTCACTGCAACAATAAACAAACCCAGTGATCCAACACAAACAGCTCAACTCTCAAGTAGCGCTGTTGGCCTTCGTTCTTGACTACACTCAGACTCGGCGTGTATTGAATGTTTCCTATTCTGCACAGAAAGTCAGTTTAACTAAAGAAATCATGTGTTTTTTTCTGTCCGTGCAGAAATTTCAGAATATGAAGATGGTCGACGGCGGTCATTATCAGTGCAGGAAGGCAGTGCTGTTCTTATAGAGTGTCCTCTACCGCACAGCGTCCCTCCAGCCCTTCCTAGACTAAGAGTGCGAGGGGAGTGGATGGAAGAGTCAACAGGTAAGAAACCACTGAATAAATGTGCAGTTTCTTTTTTATTTTTTGAGGGACGACTTTGACAAGAGTTTAATGATGTGATTCTATACAAAATGAGACAACAGCAAATTGCAGGGGCTGCATTTGTTTTGTATAAAGGTAAAATGTGTTATAATATACCATAAGTGAAAGATTGTGGTGCTACAGAGACGCCCCGGCCTCCAGACGTGAAGGAACAAAAAATCACATCATAATCCTTTTTAGATTTTTTTTCCGTGAAAATGAAATGCAATAATGACCATTCCAACTAAAATTGTGTACGATTTGTTTTTTTGAATATCGTTCATCCCTAATATCGCCTGATATTAATCACATGTAGCATGATTCAAGAATTCATCCATTGTCTGTGTTATCATTGAGACTGCTTTATCTTCCTCCTTTCAGGTGACTTTTTAGTTCTTCCATCTGGAAACCTTCAGATTATGTCAGCGTCAGTCCAGCACCAGGGCATGTATAAATGTGGTGCCTTCAACCCTGTTACCGGGAAAACCGTGGTGCAGCCTCATGGCACCAAGCTGTCAGTGAAAGGTAAGTCTGATGACGCTTAATTTTAAGATTCAGGAGTTTTCTTGTGTCAGCCATGTTTTCTGTTATCTTCTACTAACATAGTGGATTTGTGTGTTTTAGATTCAGACTCCTCCCCCTCAGTGCGGATAGTTTACCCCACCGCCCCAAGGACTGTTCTGGTGCAGAAGTCGCAGCCGCTGACGCTGGAATGTATCGTGTCTGGTAGCCCTGCACCGGCAGCCAAATGGTTTAAGTACGGCAAGGAGGTCACACCGGGGCCTTTTCACCAACGGCAGCACAACAACCTGGTCTTTGTGATGGTGACGAGGAGCGATGAAGGGAGCTACACCTGTGCTGCTGAGACGGAGCAGGGGACTGTGATCAGCGCTAACTACACTGTGAATGTTCTTGGTGAGAAAGAGACGAAGAAAGAGAAGTTACATGGAGAGTCTTTGCAGCAGATGATGGGGGTGAGGTTAATGTTTTTCGTCCTCTCCTCTACAGAGCCGGCGTCTGTTCTGGAGGGCCTGAACAACCAGCTCGTCTCTCCCGGCTCCTCTGCTCGTTTTACCTGCGTAGCAAGAGGAAACCCCTCCCCGAACATCACGTGGCTGTTCAACGCTGACCCCATCACCCCGTCGCAGCGCTTTCAGATCTCTGGGTCCTCACTCGTTATTACAGGTGTGACACCGCAGGACGTGGGCGTCTATCAGTGTCTGCTGGACAACGGCATTGGGTCGGCACATTCATATGGAACGCTTACAACGCAGTCAGGTACGTATCCATTAGTTATCTTCTACTTATGTCCTATTTGGGTTTATTGTATTATTTATTGTGGGTTTACAGAAGGCAGGAAACAGATAATGAAATGTCACGGCACGGTGGTTTTCTTTAACTAAACAATCAAACATTTAGTCTATAACATGTCAGAAATATAGTGAAAAAAGACAATTTCACAGAGCCAAGTCAAATCGCCTGATTTGGCCAAAATACATTTTGTGTTTAAAACGAAAAACCAAGTTTTTCAGGTTTGAGCAACACTTTTCCTTCCAACATGAGTCTGTGTGAGTTGTGTTACAGAAATTCTTGCTAGTGTTAGAAAGGGTTAAGGCATGGTCTCTGTGGGCCTGCGCATACAGTATCTGCAGGGAGTCCTTGCCCTGTGTGTGTGTGTGTGTGTTTTTCTGAGGCTGGTAGGAGAGGCTTGGCCAAGGCCGCCCTCCTCCTGAGCCTTGAACTGAGCTTGAGCGTGAGAGTGAGCTTTGTGCACGCCGTCGGGGATAAGCCCCCGGACGCTGGAATGTAAGGAGTAGCCGTGGAGGGTTATGACGAGGACCAGACCACCCAGCTGTCAACATCATACACAACTGCCTTTTATTTATTAACACATCACAACCCTCCCCCACCACTCTCCCCCAAATCCCCCAAACGCTATACGCCAGGGCCCCATTCCTCAGCTCGCCCCTGTATCTGCAGAGTGATTAATACGGCTACATGTGGTACACAGGGAGTGCGAATCAGACAAAATCAGGATAGTTCACTGCAAAACAATTGCTCCCCTTCCGCAGACCGCGGGAAGAAGAATGAGCTTTAATATCTGTTGCAGCAGAAACAAAAACAGAGCGTGCAGCTGATAAGCGGGATGTGTCCAGCAGATGTAAACACTCTGAGGTCAGTTTGTGTTCACCTGTTTCTCAGGTACCAGGCACCGGAGCTTATCGAATGCCCTTCGCATTCAAAGTAAACAGTATCACTGATGTGTGTAGTCTGTTATTGTAATTCATCACGGAGAGCACTCTGAAATATGTTTGGTTTTATGTTTGGTATCGTTGTTTCCATCACCGTGACAACCCACTGCTTCCATCCGTTCAGTGGGATGTACCACAGGGGAGATGCGTTGTTCTTATTCTGTCATGTGATTGGATGTTTCCTCCCTGTCGTTCCCATCAACACACACTGTGCTCCCCCTGCTCCCAAATGGTCAAGCTAACAGCCACACTATAGCAACAACTAGTGCTAAAAAGATGATTTGATCAGTTGATTGACAGAAAATCAATCAGCAGTTGTGATAATTGATTAATAGATTGTTTATTGAGTAAAAATGCCAAAACATACACTGGTTCCATCTTCTGAAATTTGAAGATCTGGTCCTTCTCTATGTTTAAATCATTGAAAACTGGATGTCTTTTGAAGACGTTTTGACTTTGTCTCTAGACAGTTTGAAACAACAGCTGATAGATTAATTGTAAAATCTTCGCTACATCAGGAAGGAACTATCACTTTTACAATATAAAAACATACACTGACTTTTCCCCTAATAAGTAAAGCTCTGTCTAATCTGAGGCTCTTGTCTGTGCTGGTAATCCTTGGTGATTTACTATCACATTTACTCCCAGGTGTTCTCCTCTAATGGACTGACCTTTTCTGGGAAGGACCTGGCAGGGTTTCTCTGTCCAGGTGTAGTAGCACTTACTGGAGATATATCGCTCCTCTCCATCATGAGGGTGCCGTGGCCTTAATTGCCTCCTCCTGCATCAGTGTGTGTGGAGGAGGAGCCCCGTCTGTGGTTAGGCTATGAGTCAGAGCTGTGGAGAGGCGAGAGTGTTGGAGGGCCGAGGGAGGGAACGAGCAGGAGAGTGTGTAGGACTGGGTGTAGAGCCGGGGTCTGATTCTCTCTGGTATTTTAATGGTTGGCGTGTGGAATGTGTGGCAGCTGGCCGCAGTCCCAGGATCAGGTCTAGTGTTACCAGCTCCGGGCCTGTTTGTTTTACAAAGTGAACCAGTGCCGCACACACCTAAAACACCCCGAAACTGGACCCAGGATCCTGCAGCGTGACCCTGTGGCCAGCCTCGCTGCTTTAACCTCCTTATTCACATGTTTAGATTTTAATATTCAATTATGTTGCTCTTTGACCTCCGCGGTGTGGCTCCAGAGTCCAGAGGTTCCTGCTCTCGTGGGCCTTGCTGTGAGTCCTCCAAAGGTCTTTGAAAAATTCCACCCGGGCTCTGCCAAACCGGCTTCGGCCATAATAAGGCTCCCAGCTCGCATGATTTGCCCAGGTGGACTTCTCTGGCTCTGGTGAAGATTTAATGAGAAAAACAAACAAAGCATGATTATGTAGTGCTGGCGAGATTCAGGTTTTTCTTGTTATTTTATGTAGATTCAAAGGCTTGTTCCAAATGTAAAACTTTCCAGCACTGGTTGTCCTGTGTGGACCTGGAGGGCCACCTCTGTTAGTCACTGACTGAGTAACACTGGTGCCATTGCTTCAGCTTTTATTACACGGCGCTTCCTCCAGCAATGGGCGTCCAAAACTCAGCAGAACCAAGTTCTCAATAAATCAGCTAAAGATTCACAATAAAAATACGTTGTCAAATGAATTATATACATTTATCTTATGCAGGAAATAGAGGATCTTAATCAGAATCTTTTTTTTTTTTACTTGCAGTGTTCATATATGATTGATAATTTACATTTAGGGATGTAAATAAAAATGTTTTAGAGCTTAAAAATTGATTGCAATAACTAAACTACTTAAAGGTCACATTTTCTATAAAGATAGCTTGACATCTCCTTTTTTTGATCATAAATCAGGTCTAAGTTCTACATTAATACTGTGAAAGTATCAAAGCGCTCAGTCCACAAAGAAAATCACACAGCCCGTATTCAGAAACTGAGTCTTAAATCCAGCCGTCAGTCACCGCCCCAAGCCCCGCCCACCCGGACCGTCCAACCTTGCACGATTTGGTTTCTCTGAGTGTTTACCTGAAATCTGCACCAGAGAGAAGCCTGAGAGAGGAGATGAAAACTACATTGAGGTGGTTTTTGGTTCTTAAATCCACAAATATATCTTCTTATGGATCAATACTTAAAATGAAACACAGGAAAAGTGCAAAATATGGACCTTCAATAACTTAAATAAATCTGCTTGGTTGTCACTCACAGGAAGTTTTGTTTGCATTTTCTCAAAATGAAATGGTTTCTTCAAAAGACTTACATAAAATGCGCGTCTTATCTCACAAATCTAGAATCAGTCTTTGTGAAGATGTTTACATGTGGATAACGTTACACAAGTGAGGTTCAGACATTTGCTCTAAATATTGAGACATTTTTTTTGTCCGTATAATTTTATCTAGACAAAGAAATGTTTGCATAGAAGCAGCTTTATTTTTTCGCCTAAATGAGACTATTGATTGTGTTTTACACATCTCAGACAGGCTGTTTAAAAAGAAAGAATGGTGAAACCTAACGACAGTATTTTATAAATACTGAGGGAATATTGCCTTTAAAACTATTGTTTATGCGACTGAACTGTGATCTGTTTGTGTCGTTACGACCTCAGTTATATTTCACATTTGCTCACTGACAGGTTCCCAGCCGGGCTCCACTGCCGCCGTGCTGCTGGAGGCTTCACCATCTCTCCCGTCCATGCAAAGCGACGAGGGCCACGACGACGGCGTGGGCGACACAGTCAGCCTGCCAGCTGACAGGAGCGGTGAGCGCCCTACTCCGGAGGCGCCGATCATCACCAGCCCGCCGCAGACTCACAAGCCCGACATGTACGATCTGGAGTGGAGGGCGGGCCGTGATGGAGGCAGTCCAATCATCGCCTACTTTGTCAAGTACCGTAAGGTGAGGGGGGGGGGGGGGGGGGGGGTGAATACATGCTGCCACATTTCACTTATTTCTTGCCATTGTCTTAAAAAAGTGATTTCAGTTTTACCACAAACACATGACCTTTCCTTGAAGTGTTTCACATTAAACCAGCTGAGAATGGGCGAATGTAATTATTCCATTAAATAAAGAAGGTAGGGCCAGGGCTGGGCTGACTGAGCGTTGGTCATTTCCTCTTTAAAATCCTGTGTTTGCTTCAGTAATAAGCTCACTCTGACTATAAAAACTTCAGCGATACTAGTTAAGACTGTGTTGGCAGCAGGGCTCCGTTTTGCTGGAGTTGGAAACTGTGACAGAAATCTCTAAGGCATTGTTTGTGAGGCCGTTCCCTGTCGTCGTCCAGGCTCGGAAAGAGGCTGAACCGTGGAGGATTATGGGTCGACAGATGATTTTGTTTTTCTCTCTGTCATTTTGAGTCATGTGTTTGTATTTGTCTCTCTCTGTGTGTGTGGCCGTCTGTCTGCGTCTGTGTCTGTGTGTGTGTGTGTGTGTGTGTGTGTGTGTCAGGTCGATGAAATGGGAACAGTGGTGGGGAGCTGGCATACAGTTCGTGTCCCTGGCAGCGAGAAGACCCTGCGGCTGTCGGAGCTGGAGTCCTCCAGTCTCTACGAGGTGCTGATGGTGGCTCGAAGTTCAGCAGGCGAGGGCCAGCCAGCCATGCTCACCTTCCGCACCGGCAAGGGTCAGTCCAACCTCTGGCTCAAACGTGCGCACACACACTCAGACACTATTAAAATAACAGTTATTACCAGTCTAACATTAGGCTGTTTAGTGTTTCTTGTCATATTCCTGGGAATAACTGACCGCTGGAAGACACCACATTCCACATTTTCCAACAAAGCTTCAAGAGAAGGAAGAAAATTTTCAGCTGCCTCAAACATCAACAGTAAATGTCAGGTTTTGGTGTCACTTCCTCTGAGTTAAAGAGCATCTGCTCATTTCATGACTCAACATTTTACACTGACATTCAGCAGAAGTTCAGGAAGTCATTTATGACACATGTCAGAAATTAAACATGCTTCGTTTTTTCCATCAATAGCAGTGAATCTCACTGTGTTTTCTACCTCCAGAGCAAACTCTGCAGAATCACAGTATGTTTGTGACTTATAGAAGAGGAAGCACAATAGAGTACTTTCAGCCACCATAACGTTTGGTCACAGTTACTGTGGACTGAGAAAGATCAATAACTGAAGTAGAAGCAGATGATGAGAGAGGCTGAGGAGAAGTGGATCCACCAAAGCATGAAGTTATTACACTTCATCACTAAATAACTGCTAGACGATTAAAAATGTATCGCACACAGCCACACAGTGAATCTTAAAGGAGATTTTTTTTTTTAAATAACTATGCCCATCACATCCAATATCCAATTATAGTCCTTGATGCAATCATAATGATCGAGGTTTTTGTGCTTTTTAGACAAATAAAAATAAGAACAACCGCAAATGTTCTGAAAACTAACAATAATGCTGTACTGCAGCAGGGTTGAAAAAAATGTTCCCCAGTCAGAAATATGTAAAACACTGCCAAAAACCACGGATATGATTGTATCCTAAGGGTGGTTGTTTCACAAAATGGTCCTGAACTAAAAAAGAAAAAAAAGGAAAAAGAAATGCCACCCAGTCCAAAAACCAGGCTCTTATGTCCAGATGTGGCTTCAGAGTTTGCCAACGTCATCCTCCTAAGAAATATTTGACTCATCTTCATGAAGGTCTGTGAATTTTTTGGGTCTAAACTGTATTCATTAATTCACCTGTTCAGTTTTCTGTGAAATGGATCTCATTTAATGATGCTTGTTTCAAAACCTCTTCTTCATTGACAGCAATATAATACTGAATCCAAATACTGTTTCCATCTAAAACAGTCAAATAAAAAAAAATATGGAGGGCAAAAAATATCAGTCAAGAGTCTTAAAAAGCCCCCACATGTAATTACTCTTAATCTGCAGACATTAAAATCCTCCAGATACCCCAAACAGAAACTCTGTATCCTCAGTGGCAACTGCTTCTACTAAATTGATGTTTTTTTTTTAATCTTTACTTAAGAATCTTCTTAATATAATTATCATGAAGTTTCATGTGACTGTTCTGTTTTTGGATACACACTCCTCCAAGCTGTCAGGAGTTGTCAAGTGGAAACCTGAACCCCACCCTGATAAAACCAGAACAGCTCTGAAACCAAGGGAGGAAATTTTAGATTTCAGAGCCAACATCCGGAGCTGTTCCATGTGCTTTTGGTGGAACTGATAGCCCTGAAAACCTGTCGCGCCTTGTTTTCTTACTCCCGGCCTTTCTTTTTCTTTTTTTCTCTCTCTCTCTCTCTCTCTCTCTCTCAGAGAAGAGCACCTCCTCCAACAAGAATCCGTCCAAGCCTCCCGTCGTCTCGATGCCGCCCAAAGCTCCGGAGGACAAAACTCCCAACACACACTTTGGAGTCATCATACATGACAGAGGTAAATGTAGACACAGTCTGCTGCTGCTGCTGCTGCAGCTGCTGGCCTGTGCACAGATGTTGACTGTGGGATGTTTCTAACGGGGCTTTCTGTCGCATCGATAGTTCATGACCAGACCGTGCTGAGTCGATCTCTGAGCTTGATGTTTAGATGTGGTCTGCGTTGTTTCTTGTGAAGCGATAGTTGACACCCTGTAATGACTCTGTGGATGAAGGATGCTGTAAGCAGAAAGCTGAGAGATTTCACACAACTTTAGGGTCACATCTGAGTGTGTGTGTGTGTGTGTGTGTGTGCATGTTTTACTCGAATTACAAGCTGAAACTCATATTATTCTTTTCACTAACCCTCTCTCCTCCGTCTCTCACTCTCTCCTGCCCTCTCTAACTTTGTGGCTAAGAGCTCAGGCAGTAAGTACACATTCTTCCATGGCATGCCACTTCACTGTGATGTGTATTCTGTCCTCTTTGCTGCCTCTGTGAACTTGTTCCATCCTCTCCTGAAGATGAGACACAACGATGCCTGTTCTCATTGCTTCTCTGTGTGTTTTTGTAATTGGATTCACAGAAGTCTGCACCACTCAAAGTATGTCCCTTTTTGTCCCAGTGCCGGAGGCCCCCGA
Organism: Seriola lalandi dorsalis; assembly: GCF_002814215.2. Taxonomy (NCBI): domain Eukaryota; kingdom Metazoa; phylum Chordata; class Actinopteri; order Carangiformes; family Carangidae; genus Seriola; species Seriola lalandi. Next base: position 1,413,795 of record NW_019525113.1, read on the forward strand.
TCGCCCAACCATCTCCATGGCGACCGAAAGCTCGGTGTATGTCACCTGGATCCCGAGGGCGAACGGCGGCTCTCCGATCACGGCCTTCCGCGTGGAGTACAGGCGCGGCCGCAGCGCAGAGTGGGTTGTGGCTGCGGATAACATCTCGCCTCTCAAACTGTCTGTGGAAGTTCGCAACCTGGAGCCTGGTGAGTTTTCACATAGTTGAAAACTTTTCTTTACAGTCCAGTGGAGCGTGACGTGATTCCTCTGCCCAGATAAGGGTTTTTTGATCCTTCGCCGAGTGAGAAAAACTGAAAGAAAAAACCACCAGTCGTCATCATCCAGTGACTAGTCTGTTTTAATTTTATTTTCCCGCCTAGATTTTGATCAGTCAGCCTTAATCCAGACTGATGTTACCTGTCTCACTGCTGCATACAGGACTGACTCGTTCATCCAGCTGATATCTGACTGTTTTAGTTCATGAGTGACTGACAACTGTTGTCCCAAAGGTTTTAAAGCAAACATCGTCATGTTCCACGAGCAAAGCAGCAAAGATTTGTTCACACTTCTTACCTCTCAACTTCAGCTAAATGATGAGGCTAAAATGACTCAGAAGCTCAGACTTGAGCATCACCATAACCGGTTGTGATTCATTGATAGATGCCTACCGATGCCGTTCAGTCATTCCTCAGCGCCACCGGACTGTAACACAGCCTTCCTCATTGTATCCCTTTCTCAGGCTCCACCTACAAGTTCCGCGTCGTAGCCATGAACATGTACGGCGAGAGTCCCCACAGCATCCCCTCCAAGCCGTATCAGGTGCCGCAAGCCAGCCCGCGTATGGCAGACCGCCCCGTGGTCGGACCTCACATCTCCTCCACGGACGCCATCAGCGACACACAGATCATGCTGCGCTGGACTGTGAGTACACCACTGACACACACTACGCTTACTGCGAGTGGAGTTTATAGATCCTTTACGTGAGGAAGAAGTCAGACAGGGCAATGACAAGATCATAAAGGCTTTAAACAAACTTTTCTGGGAGTAATGGCAAACTTGGCCTTGGCACAGGTATGACCTGCTGCGCTTACCGTAGTTTTCCAGTTCAATGAGAGATTATTGCTAGAATTTCAGATGCGTTCACTGCCAGTTTTACCTTTTGAATGAAGCTGTTGAGATAAAGTGTTGGCTTGTTTAATACCTATCTGACTGTGTTAACACTGCTCTGTGTTTTCACGAGGTCAGAACTTGACACTTGAATGGTTTTGCTTTCAAGTCTTAAGTCTCATGACATCATGGAGCCAACAAGTCAAGCCTCAAGTCCTCCATTTTTGAGACTTAAGTCCGACTCAAACCCAAGTGTTAAGTGTCAGGTTTGCAGCTCTGGAGTAAAAGTATAAGTACATTAAAACTCTAGTATTAAGTCACTTTTGACCACTGTGTAAGACCAGCCAGTGGCAGAATAATGTGGTAACCACTGGTTTACAGTACGTAGTGTGTTTTGCAGCTGGCTCACCTGTGTGTTGAGCCGCTGGTGGTTCTCTGGCAGCCGAATCTCAATCAGACCTTTAATTGAGCGGCTGTGCTGATTAGAGCTCGGCTCTAACAGAGATTAAGAGGCCCCGTCCGTCTATGTTTTTCTTCAAAGCTGTTTCTCCTGCCTACAACAGTTGGAGCTGCAGATGGATGCAGATAGTTCCCCGCAGTTACTTAACCTCAGTCAGTCTCATTATTTCCTGAACTTCAGACAGACAGTGCAATCACAATCTCGCTCGTTCGCAGTCCGGTACATCTGCTGATAACAAGCGCCTGCCATTAGTTGCTGGAAAATTTCCTCTCCCTGTATAATAATTGCCCACCAGATTGCTGTAGCCTAACATAATCTTTTTTCCATCCCCATGCAGTACAGTCCCTCGAGTAACAACAACACTCCAATCCAAGGTTTCTACATTTACTACCGGCCCACAGACAGCGACAATGACAGCGACTACAAAAGGGATGTGGTCGATGGTAAGTTGCAATGCAAGTTTCCATGTTTGCGTGTGTGCGTTTCCACTGCAAATTGAGTGTGTAGCTGGTGTGGAGTGTTTGTCGACAGCCTCATCCGGTGCCGGACGTGAAGCTCACGCTGTGCAGATAAACTGGGAGCTGGAAGGGTAATGGATACTCAGCGTTAAAGAGAGGGGTGTAGTGAAGAGGGGCATTTCTGCTGCTTGATTTATAGAGAGAGCTGTCCCTGGGCAGCAGGGCTTTCTGAAATCTGTTTTTAATAAATGGTTGCCAACTAATGGGCCAGAGCTGAAATATGAGAGCGGCCAAAGCAGAGGGGCTCAGGTTGTTGGGTGGAATGCTAACAGTGGAGCCTGGTACTGGAAAGGAAAGAGGGATGTCTTTTTACTCTGCCCAACTCTTTAACATCGTTCCACAGCCTCCTCACTGTCGGAGACAAATGTGTGCAGGGGTTTGTTCCCAGTCAGCACTGTTTTGGTGATTTGTAGGTCAAAGATGTGTCAGAACTGTCAGAAGGTTTTTGACTGAATTTAGTTTTTCAGTTTTGTTTTGTTTTTTTCTTTTTTTCTTGATGTCAGGAAACATAAAACCGTGTTTCCACTGGATTTCAATGATTGTAATTGAGTGTGTAATTATGAGGATGATAATTATTTAAATGCTGTTGAAGAAGAACAGTAATGTGTATCCTAGACACCTCAACACTTTTCAGTCAGTTCGGTGTTAAAACCAACAACAGCATAAAAAAAATCACAGTATTTCACATTTCTGCTAAAACTTATGACTTGACAATAATTTGAAAATGTCCAGGTGTTTTTTTTTTATGTTTTAGTGCCATACTTTGAGGAATACAAACACATTTTTCTATATAATTCCTTTTTTTGTTCATGAATAATATATGTCTGTGTATGGCTGTTTTTGATTCTCAGTGATTCAGACACGTTTCAGTCAGGACTGAGGTTCAGCACCCGGCCCTTCGTGCCCGCTCCTTAGATCATCTCCTCGTGTCTTGTTTAAAACTGACTGAGCACAAGTAATGGTGTTTATTTGTGAATTAAACATAGCCTCTGTATTATTCTGTTTTTTACGGCACAGATGAGATTTAGCTTTAGCAGCAGGTTTTTTTTTTTTTTAGTGGTCCCACTTACAAGGGTTCAAATCCACCTTGGGGTAGAAGTAACACATGTGCAGTCATTTATTATACTTCATATTAAACAAAACACAGCGAGAACAGCAGCATATTTCAGCCTCATTTGTTGGAAATGTAGCATTTCCAAATTAGAGATTGTCGTCTCATCTGTGATTTCAGAGCACGCAGTAGTAGTGTGATTGTGTGCAGTGTGTGCGTGCGTGTGTGTGGAATGGGAATACTGGAGGTAAGCCAGGACAAACATCAAGCTGCCATATATGGAGCTCATCTAGAGTAAAGCCACCGTCTGGGCCCTTGTGGGACTGATGGAGTAAGAGAGAAGGCTGGCAAGGGGGGGAGAGAGGGTGAATGAGAGAGAGAGAGTATTAAAGAACATGACCTCCACGACGGTGTGAGGCACGAAGAGGTGGAGGAGAAGGTGGTGAATACTGAGTGTGAATTTACACACGCAACGTGAGTCAACACTGATTTGAAGAGGAAGTTGTTTCTTACCTTTGTTTGTCCCCCCCTTTATCTCCTCCTCCTCCTCCTCCTCCTCCTCTCCTGCTTTCTCAGCTATAAAACAGTGGCACATGATTGGACACCTCCAGGCTGAGACCTCCTATGATATCAAGATGCAGTGCTTTAATGATGGGGGAGAGAGCGAGTACAGCAACGTCATGATCTGTGAGACTAAAGGTAAGAAAACACAAACTGTACCGCATCAGAATCGACGTGTCGACCAAACCTCCGCTTTATCAGACATCCAGGCATGTTTCTGCGAAGGCTGTAACTTTAATGATGGGTACGATCGCCATAATTACACAACATAAATGTACTGACTTTTATGACACCAGCAACAATAGCTTGCATTTTATAGTTTGGCACTATGTTATTTCTCTTTGCTGCTAGCGGGTAAAAAGCTGCCTCTCATGTCTCCTCCTCCCTCTGTGCTGCAGCACGTCAGTCCCCGGGTTCGCCCAGCCAGCACCCCATCACCCCACCGGGCCCCCATCCGCAGGAGCCGCCCAGCCCTCCTGGGGGACTGCTGTACCTGATTGTGGGCTGTGTTTTGGGAGTGATGGTGCTCATCCTGCTGGCTTTTATTGCCATGTGCCTGTGGAGGAATCGCCAGCAGCACAACATGCACAGTGAGTTTATAGAAAAAAATCTAAAATGTATGGTTGCTGCTAACACTGCAAGATGTTGCATAATGTGTCCATCTTATGTCCTCATATGTTGTGCTCACTCTGAAATAAGTGTTGCCGGAGCAACAAACAAACAGAGTTAACTCTGTTTCACTTGTCTCATATTTAAAGATAGTTGGCCCCAGGACGGCTTGTGCAGCATATTCCAAGTATTCATAGTGCAGATATGGATCCCAGAGTACCTGCAAAACTGTTGGATGGACTCTTTACCAGACCTGCTGGATCAGTAAATAGTCAGTTTTGCAGCTAAAACATTTGGGAGAAAAGCTCAAACTGCGTCACAGGTGCTTTTTTTGTGGTAGCATGAAACCTGAGTTTTGTTACTGATACTAAACAATATTTTTATAATCTCATTTTGACAAATAGTTTTGCCCTCAGTCCTCAAAAGAAACCAAACTTCTCAATGTGCAGTGCAAAATTTTACTTTTACACAAGCTGGTTTAGAATAACATTTCAACAGTGCCAATGTAGAAAAACATCTGTCTGTACCATAGACTGTACATATAGATGGATGTAGCCTCTGTGACAACACCCATAGGTTTCTGCAGAGCAGTTCTGAAGCTCAGAGTGGGCTGTTCTGCCGTCGCCATTTTGGCAGTGCCTGACTCCACCTTATTCCTGGCTAATTCAAAAAAATGGGGAAAGAGGTGTAGCGTGGGTGGAGCCTAGACTGTGGTGCATGTTGGTTTAATAACTGTGGCAAGCATATGCTCCCGTTAGCATCGTTAGCACAGCTGGGTGTCTTGCTCAAAGGCTAACCAAAGGCCAATTAATTTGCTGGCTGATTAGCTAGTTAACGAGCTAAATTAATAAGCAAGGTATGATGATTTTTAACAAGACTAGATCAGATTTTCAACCTGCTCTCTCCCTCAGTCCTCACCGCTCTGCCTCTCTCTCTGCTGTAGAGTATGACCCTCCCGGCTACCTGTACCAGCCAGCAGAGATGAACGGCCATGTTCTCGAGTACACCACGCTGCCTGGCGCCAGCCGCATCAATGGGGGTGTCCACGGGGGCTATGGGCACAGCGGCCCCATGTTACCCCAAGGATGCCATCACCTCCACCACAAACTCCCCAATGGCTTGGCGCTGCTCAACGGCTCCGGTGGCCTGTTCTCACCTGGCCACCCACACGGCCACGATGGCACCCTGCCCCACAGCACCCGAGACTGCGAGCACTCGCACCCACACCACCACCATAACGTGAGTGTTGCAGTTCAGACACCACAAAGTGCTCCAGACCTCGAGGCTGGATGCCTCATTCATCCTGTACAAGTTTTATATGAAGTACGGTGTTTTACTTTGGTACAAATTCTGTTTAGTTTGGCTAAATCTGTTGTTTCTGATCTCTTGTCAGGGTGGAGGCATGTACACAGCTCTTCCCCAAACAGAGTCGTCTGATTGTATGAGCTGTCAGAACCTCTGCAACAACAACAGGTCAGAGAAAAAGTCTTTGTGATCCAAATGAGCTTTGTGTTCATGGATATCTTTTGCTTTGTTGTGGACATGTGGCTCACATTATATTAGTCTTTATTTTTCTAAGTAATCTGTGTTTATTTTGAATATGAAAAATTGGTTGTCATCAGAAAAAAAATGTATGAAATAAAAATGCAGGCTTAAGTCAGACCTGAAAATTGACAGTTTTTTACTCAGGGATTTGGGTTAAGAATTTGTAGCTCTATGCTCAAACCAGAAACCACAGTGATCTCTGTCCTACTGCAGCAGAACATTTGGTTGTGTGGGAATAAAATGTAAAATATAAAATTTGTAAACCAACCTGTTGGGTTTTTTGTATTTTCACTGATAATTGATTAAAAAAACTGAAAAAGATGAGGTGTATGGATGTCACAGGGACGAGCTGGCCAGAGAAAATTAAACACAACTCATATTTCATAAGATACAGCTGAGACAAAGTGTTCTACTTTGCTTGTGACCCCTACCAGCCCCAAACACACACACACACGCACACATGCACACACACACATTTGCCCTCCTGCTAGTACTGTTTATGTACTTAAGGGTCCCCAGCATCACAGTTTACCCTGTGTGCACCCAGCCAGCAGACCTAATGAGCCCTGTGTTTATTTACCTCCGGCTGCTGGGAAAAGAGGGGGTGTGGTCACCATCCAATCATGTACCGTTAGAGTGAAGCTGAGTTTAGGGAAACATGGTGAAGATCGCTGCGTGCAACCGTCTGCGTTTGGGAACTTCACCAGAGAGCAAAACCACAATGTGTCACAGTTATTTAGAGGCAGCGAGACTGGACCTTTAATCTCCGGTTCAACTATTAAATGCTTTTTGCAGCTGTGTGAGAGTGCTCCAGTTGTGTTAGAGCTGTCATTGTTTTGGACACTGTTAGGAGTGTTAACACAAGGGTTGTCTGTGTCTGGTGGAAAACCCACAGATATCTACAGAGAGGAAGAGCTGGCACAGTATGTGAATCACTGCTGAGTGTTGTCAGTGGGTGAGCACTCAGCAACACACGGACACCTTATAAACAAATGTATGTGTCCCACTTCTCTTTCCATCTTCCTATGTCTCTGAGCAGATGTTACAACAAGACCAATGGCACTTTCTCCAGTGGCACTCTTCCCCTAATGCATCGCGTGGCGCCGTGCCAGCAGGACGGGCTGGAGATGGTGCCTCTGGGCCAGGTTTCATCGCAGTGCCACGGCCCCGACAGCCAGATGAACTCTGGTGACCAGGAGGCCGACGCAGGGTACCAGCCAGATGAGCACAAGGAGTCCTCGCCCTCGCAGCATTCCTGCTGTCTGGTCGGGAACAATGAAAACTGTCCAGCAGACAACACTGGTGAGACACTTTTTATGCCCCACAAAAATTTCCTTGTGTTTTAAATTGTCACAGAGAACTGAAACTTCTCACCACCTTTTTAGCCCTGGTTATACAATTTAATTTCCTATTTATTAAAAAAAAAAGAAAACTTGCAGATAGTTATTGATTAATCTTTGAATAAAAACACCAATTAGTTCTCAGACTTATTAGAGTCAGAAACAAAGGACATACAAAAACTAGATCAACTTGAGGGAGGCATGACCTTACTCTCTTCTGATCACAATAAAACTAAGGTGATATTAATACTGTAGTAGTGCTTTTAAATCAAGTTTCATCTCAAGAACAACTTTTCATGGTTGGATGGTAGAAATGGTGGCTTGTGACCAGTGATGTATTTTATGATAAATATAGTAATAATGGAGAATAATAAAATGACAATCAGACTTAATAGCTTTTACAGTATAACACAGTATCAACATATTTGTCAACCACAGTACAACCACTGTAAATATAAGTTAGACAGCCAAAGGAATAATTTGGGAAATACACTTATTTGTTTTCTTGTATTAACTGGGAACGTGTTAAATCCAGATCCACTAAAAGAATGTGTCATTTTTCACCTTCTTTTTGTACAGATATTAAAGCTCCCACATTGTATAAAAGTAGATTTCTATGTCTTTTTTGATTATAAAGCAGGTCTAGGTTCTATATTAATACTATGAAAGTATCAGACCCTCACAAGAGAGAATTGCACACAGCCTGTATTCAGAAACTGAGCATTAAAACCAGCTGGGAGGACTTCTGTAACTTTGTGATGTCACAACAAAGCAGTCACCATTCTCAGCCACGCCCCAAGCCCGTACAGTCAGCCAATCAAAAGAGAGGCTCTGAGCCTCACAGAAAAAGTGTAAAATGTGGGACCTTAAAACAAATGAGCTATAACATGTTGATTAGTGATATTTAAAGGTGATGATGCTGGTAGGCAGATTTTATTCATGTTGGACAGAGCCAGCCTGTTTCCCTCCTTTTTCCAGTCTTTGTGCTACGCTTTTACCAGACAGATGTGAGTGGCATTGATGTTTTCATCCAACTCTCGGCAGGAAAGCGAGTTAAGCGTATTTCATAAAATGTCAAACAATTCCTTTGAGACATTAGAGCTAAAAAAGCAAATTCCCTGGGAATTAAGTGAAAACATTTATTTCTACGCCCTCATGGTTCAGCACTATTGTGAAATCGAACTCTTCTACATGCCTTACTAGCAAGTTTTTATATTATTACCAGTCCTCATATTGTAAGCAGACAAACTTTGTAGCATCACCACAAATTACACTGTGGGCCTCTGCAGAATCTGTGCTTGTCTTTTTTAATATGAAGTCTAAACCAAAGACTCTCCTCTCTCTCTCTCTCTCTCTCTCTCTCTCTCTCTCTCTCTCTCTCTCTCTCTCTCTCTCTCTCTCTCTGTGTGTGTGTGTGTGCAGCTGAGGAGGAGCTGGAGTGCGTGGACACGGAGGGGCCTGTGGTGTGCTGGGAGAGTCTTGGCCTGCCAGACTTGGACTGTGACGAAAAGCCTGGGTGGATCTCTAGCAGCAGCCTGGCAGGAGAGCTGATCCAGCCCGGCCCACAGGAGGTCTGAGTGCAGCCCACACACAAACACACTCTCCTGCAGTGTGGAGGGATTTAGAGCAACCAGGCAGAGAGACAGTTGTGGAAATACCACAGAGCAAGGAAGAGGAGCAGCGATAGTCAGAGACACTGCATGTTACGGTGACAAGGACACAAAACTGTTGATGGACTGAGCTGAGCGGAGCGACGTGGGAGGAGAGAGACTGAGAGACTGAGAGCAAAGCCAGATGGAGAGAAACGCAAAGAGAAAAGGGAGCGCTGCTCAAAGACTGAAACTGTATCCCACTGGAGGGAAGACTCTCATAAAAGATCAAAAACTCTTTAGATGACTTATTTATTTTTTGTAGTAGTAAAATATTATTTCATATGAATGTATCTGTTTTAAAGAAAAAAAGTTTGTCTTTTATATTATTTATGCCTTTTGGATGAGAAAAACCTTTTATTTTTTGTTGTTTCGTCTCTCTGTGTTCCACTGAAGTGTGGAGATTAGCAATTGTCTGTGTAAAGTTTTGTAATAATATAAAGAGAAGATATGGAAGAGTACACAACAACCTATTTTCAATGTCTTTCCTCCCCCGACTGTACGCGCTGCAGCGCCAGATGAATGATTGCCAGAGTGAATTTCCCGGCCTCGGTTCAAACCCATCGATATTTCTGGCAGGCCTTTGATGTGGCTCTGTGATGGGCTGTTCCACCGCAGTGACCCCTGAACAGGGTGAACATTCCCCTCACTGTTCAGATTAAGGCTGCTGCTCTTTGCTTCAGTGAATACTTGATAGCTCATCACTTTACGCAAAATGCACTGTTGCTTCGAGAGGACTGTTGACCTACTGGCCCCAATCTGTTGGAGGAGTCGGGTAGTTACATTAAAACAGTTGTGAAGCGTGAGCAGCCCTCTTACACAAACCTTTGTATGTTAAAACTGCTGCTGGTAAACACAGAATACTTTAACATCATTTCTGGTTTTGAGGTCAGACAGGTGAGCTATATCTGACCAGGTGAAATTCTACTAGCAAGACCTGAATCTAATCTAATCCATTCAGAGAAAACTTTCTCTCATCAGTGTGGTATTCCTGGTATAAAAGGGTCACTTCACCCACTTCACAAAAACCTTTTTTTTTTTACTTAGCCATTGTGGTATATAGCAATATATGCATAGTTTTGTTTCATTATACCAAGGACGAAGAAGAAATGAGTGAACATTGATCCAGAGTAAGCGGGACATTGTGTCTGAGGAGACACGGTGCTCTGGAGTTTTTCAAGGAAAAATCTTCTGTAATTTAAGCAGCACAAAACAATTTAATCGACCTCCTCTGTGTTGATTCACTGGCAGAAATCTCTAAAGACAAAACCATGGTGCATGAAACTAAAATGATCTGCATGGCTCAATACCTCCAGGAGCTAAGTGGGAAGTAAAAATTACAAACTGGGAAGCTTGGTGGAAAAAAAAAAAAAAAAAAAAAGGCCATCTACCCTAGTTTAATGCCATTGTACTGAATTTTGAATTGCCAGTTGTAGCTGTATCACCCCATCGTAAAGAACAGGATGGACTGTGGTTCATTAGAAATAGAAGGAGGTGTGTTGATATTCTGTCGTCAGAAGTTGCTGCGTGATGCTCCCGCTGTACTCTAGATAACCCATTCATAAAACAGTTGTAATATACTCTTCTCAGGTTTCAGCCGCAGTCAGCCAAACCCATTTTCTAAAGGCTTAAACCCTCCATTGGTTTTAAAATAATCTCCATGGTGTGCTGGCTGATTGGAGTTGATGGGATTGCAGCGGGGGAGATGACAGGGCTGGCCGTGCTTCACCGAGGATGACTGCATTGCAGGCTTTCCATGCCCGGTGCCTGTCTGCCCGTGTTTGTGCCAGAGTCGGCTGCCAGTCCTCAGGCCCCGGCTCGCCTGGCATCTCTCCTCCCCCTGATGGCATACGGGATATTCCTGGCACACGGATTTACTCGCCTGCTGCTGAGGCGTGGCACAGCCTCTTCCGGCTGTTATTTTTAGTCCTCATGGCGGCTGTTGTGCTGTTGAGGCTGGTGGCATTTTCCCAGTTGACTTGACTTAAACTCACTTCTTTCCCAGGAATAGTGTTTCCCCGTCCTGCAACTCTGTGGTGTTTCAGATGTACACTGATCAAGAAAATGTTTGTTTTGTTGAGTATTGAAGCCAAAACAAAAAAAACCCAATGGCCCAGAATGATGGGAAGAGCTGGCCATCCCTTACACAGTCTCATCAAGTTTGTTTCATTTTAATGCTGTAGCCTATTTGAGTCTCCATTATGATTTCCTCACTGCCATTGGGTAGAAAAGGGAACGAAACAATGGGAAGGAAATGAAGCTGGAAATGAAAGAGAAATGGTCTGGGGAGAGAGAGGGGATGCTGACAGATGCAGGCTGGGCTGATGAGGAAAAGATAAGGGCAGGGTTGTCTCTAAATGAGCTGCTTCTCCATCTCCCACGTCTGTCAGTCGGCACTCTCCCTCAGCCCTGCCCTGCACCCTCTGCCCACGCAGCTACACCCCTTCATTAAGGAGCCCATGGGAACAAGAAAGCTCATTGTCCGCCCTGGAATTTCTGCCCCTTGCTTGCAGAGCCGACCTGTTAACGCCAGTCCCTCTCCCCTCCGCCCACCATTCTTCCTCTCTCCCCTCTCCAGCACACCCCTGAATGAATGCAATTCTTATGAATCGGACAGTGTGTTGTTAACTTGCTTGATTCAGCCCCGGGCGGTTTTTATCCTTGAGATGTCACAAACCCCAAGTGAAGCATGTTGTGGTTGGATGAACTCCAACAGCATTCCAGTGGGTCGCTGCGAATGATGAGCTCATGTGCACTATAAAACCAATAATCTTTTATGTTCCCTCAAGGATATCCGCTCTTTATTTGTTAATCAGGCCCACGTCTTGGTGCGTGTAGATGCCCACATAGTTGACATTTTGGGTTGTCAAATTGTTGCATTTGTCGACTGTACCTGTTGAATTTAATCAGGATGAAAAACAAAATTACAGCCTCATCTTTATCCCAGCTGCTTCCATTCAACTGCCCCCATTTTCCCCCTGTCAACACACTTCACAATTCCAGTGTAATCAGTCTCCTCCGGATCAATAATGAGCCTATTGATGACAAGCAGGTTGGACCTGTTGACATGAGCTCTGCTTCAGAATGAAATCGATGGTGCTCACGAGTCAGAAGAAATTCTGAGAGGCCAGGTATAACAGCAGAAAAATAAATCAGCTGTGTAGTCATTTCTACCGACCACTCGAGGATGTCTGTGCACAACCCTGAGTAATGTAGTATGTTTATTTTAATATGGGTGAATTATTTAGGAGGGAATTTGTTTTATGTGCGAGGATTTCTGTCAAGCTATCCGTCGGTTCTAAAATGTTCCGCAGGAATTATTCAGGAATGAGAGTTTTCAGCCTTGAGCGATGAGCTTTAAAATGCTGAGATGTGTCCGTTTGCTCCGACGTGCCTCTTATTCTGCTGGAAGTGACAACACACAGTAGTTAATTAGCACAGTCTAACACACTTAAAGGAAGAAAAACAACACAGCGGGGCCGTCATTGGAATTAAACAGAAACCGTAATGAAGAGTACATTTCAAGAGAAACAAAAAAAAAGAAAAATAGTCTTGTCTAATGAACCCGCAATCCAGATGGTTTTAATAATGAACACAATACAAGACTGGTGAAGTATTTGAAATGGAAACCACAACCTCAGGTCTACATGGTGTCACGCTTCCTAAGTTTATATGGCTACAAAGATTGCAAGAGACAATAGTGCAGTCTTTCACTGATCAAAGTGTTTCAGTGTGTGTTACAGTCCAGTCTGGTGCTAAAACAGTTCATCCAAATGACAAAACATGGATTCTCTCATTTACTTCTAATGATACTTAGTCATGGAGATTGTAGATTTTTTCCTGCTTTATCAGACTCTGCCTCCAGCTACAAAACAATGGAGCTTTTTTTTTTGTTGGTGCTCTCAGCATTAAAAAAAAAACTGCATTTAAAACTTAAATTTAAACTGAAATTTAGTTAAATTTAGTTTTACTTAAATTTAATTTTTTACTTAAAACTTACAAAGAATACACAGAACACAATATTGTTGTTCTAGGGACTGGTTCATCAGTACAGAGTGGTTCCAATAAAAACCTGCCCACAGCAAGGTCTGTGTATTATCCTGAGTCACCACCACATTGTTTCTAAAAAGACCTTGATGGTAAAGTATTTAAAGGAGTATTTTGTTGTGCGATTCCATAAAGTTGTGGAAGATCAATCTGATTCTAAGTCCGAAATATGGATCAAGCTTCATAATGTAATGCAATAACTTTTTTGTTGTTATTGTTGTGCTAGCAGAGACGCCCATCTTTCAAACTCATCACTGACTAAAAGTCTGTCGTCTCTAAGCCGAGGCATCACCTGATGAGGAAACTTGACAACACTTAAAAAATCCCGGAGACAGAAACATCGACTCCCGTGTGAATAAGACCTAAACTATCTGCATGGCTAGATACCATCGAGATATATGTTTGAGAATATGTTTTTGGGGATTTGGATGAACTCAAACACACAATGCTCATGAGCTGAATTTGAAGCGGTGAGACTGATGCAATCAATATGGAGTTGTCATCAGTCGTCCTCCACATCCAGCCAGGTGAAGTAGAAAGTTATCCTGGCTCCTTCGTCCGTATCGTACAAAGCCTGGCAGGTGTACATCCCCGCGGCGTCCCTCTGCAGCTCGTCTATGACTAAAGCGGAGCCATTGACGGGCACCTGCATGCGGCCCAGGCTGCCGGACTGAGACTGGAGCTTCGGGCCCTGTCCGTAGTTGTAAGCCACTGCTATGTTACTGTCAGTTCCTGGTTTGGTGAAGCCCCAGATGAAGATGTTAGGCATGGCGGAGCCGCAGTCCAAGGTGACCGAGCCTCCCACTGTTGCTGTAGCAAGGGAGCGGATGTATTCCACCTCCTCCGGATCAAGTATCTCCAGACCTGTAACACAAGAAAGCCAGAGTCACTGACGGTAACTGCACAGAGAGAGAAGCTCTTGTGCTGCTTTCTACACATTGACAAAAGCTCTCCTCTGCATGCACCCTATTGGCAGATGTTTATTAGTAAATGTCTTCAAAAAACTTTTACAAGACCTCACAGTTCGTTGGGAATGGACTGCGTCAGCTCTTGAGGATGAACAACACATAATTAAATACACTCACAGTTTATATGCCTCTGGCCTTTTTGATGGATCCAATTTTATGACCCTCCCTCTGGCTGCGCTTAGCAATCTGACAAAATAATGACAGCAGTTTGTGATAAAAAGAGAAAGAGAGTCTACTCGCCTCAACTTGTCTCCTACTTGAAGTCTTTGTTGTTGAAGTGAACTAAAGTATAATGAGCCCTTACCTTGTAGAGGGAGAGCCAGCCAGCACAGGAGCAAGCAGGAATAAGGAGTCATCCTCAGACTCCCCGTGGTGCCGCCAAGCTTCGACGGGGAAATCTCAAGTCTCGGAGGCTGTTTAAAGCCTATGACAGTGCAAAGAGCGTGTTTCCTCTCCTCAGTCCACGCTGCTGTTCACGCTGAGCGAGGCTGGAGGACTGACAGGGAGAATTCTTTCAAAACTACACTGGATTCACTTTAAATTATTCATCAGTGTTTCCACCTGCTCACTGTCGCTCCGTTTTGCCTGTCTCTCCAGCTCTCCACTCATGACTGGGCTAATGGCTAGACCTGAGAGCGAGAGAGGTGTAGGATGTCTGGATGATGCCACCGCTTCATATATTATTGAATAAACCAGTGGAGATAGCCTTTTTAGAAATTCCATCACCACCAGCGCCAAAGGAAAACAGGGCCCTGGCAAGGTCAGGAAATCAGCACGGGGGCTGTCACGCAAACACACACACACACACACACACACACACACACACACACACACACACACAGTTATTTATTATTTGTTATTTATTTTATTATTATTATTTCTCCTATGAGCGGCTGATTCATGTCATCTACTGATAAATTTTTTTTTCATGACACAGTTGACGGTTAGTGTGTCGTCTCCAAGCTTGGACAGGTGTGAATCATGGACGCATGGGTTTTTGCATAATTTATGTATGGATATTAATGCTTGTGAAGAAGGACACTTGTGTATCTCTGTTGTAACAACCAAAAAAACTATGTTTAGACTACATTTAGGTGGAGACAAACAGTGAGCATCATTAATGGTGCCATGCAGCAGCCGCCAGTAAAAGCTCTGTTTCAAGAAGCCGTAGGTTGATGTTTGGGCCTGTTAGCTGCAACAGAATAGACTGAAGCTGAGCAGCGCAGCCCTGCAAGCGGCCCATAAACCTGCTCTTATACTGGAGGCAACCCCAGACTGAGGAGAAGGCTCTAATTAGTAGGGACTTAGTGTTCAGCTCTTTTGGGAGGGGGGAGGTGGGTACTATATTTAGAAGCTGCTGGAAGACAGACAGATGTAATAAAAACGTGATATAAAACAACATGGTGTCTGAGGGCAGAGTGGACTGGCAAATGAAGTCAAAGATGTGTCGGTCAAAACACTGACAAGACAGTAAACACCCTGCGCAGTGATGTTTTTTACTCATGAAAGTGCCAAGATCTGTATCGCAATGGAATATATTGACCCGAAGATTATGTAGGAAAGACCAAGATGTTTGCAAATGAGCAGCAAACAAGAGAGGAGGACAGAGGAGAAGGGGGGTAGAAAAAGACTGTTAAGAGTGCTTTATACAAGTATGGTGCTCCAAGGACTGTGCAACATGTCGTGTTTCTCTGTAGAAAACAGCAAACAAAGACAACTTTACAAGGAATTAACACATTTGTGAGACTCTTAACTTTCTGTTGGAAAGAAGCATCAGCTTGTTGGAAGGCAGTTTGAAGTTATTTGCTCTCCGTCGGCCAGTACTCACTATAATGCAGGCCTGGCTTATAATACATATTATTAGCAGTAAAAGGTATCTCAGCCTACAGTCTGCCACAGATCCAACAGGAACGCGTGATTCGGTTCTGCTTTATAACTTAAGAACACTGCAAAAAAAGAACATTTAATATTTTTCAAACAATAAAATTTTTTTGTTTACAATTGGAACCAAGATAGTAACATGGTTTTATCATGTGGCTAAAGTGACATGATGACATCTGATCAAGCTCTATTTGGTGAACAAGGCTCTAGGTAAGGGTCAAAAGTTCTGGGAATAGGTAAGTGAGTTGACCTTCTTATGGACAGAAATGGTTTTTTAACATTTGCATCCCCCACTTCAGAAAAGTGAATCTACTGTATATTGTATGTGATGACCATAAATTAGGCTTTACATGAGCGATAAAATGATCCTCAATATAATACATACATTCTGTTCACAGTAAAAATGTAAGGCCATGCCAGTGCAGCTCGGCCTGTGAAACAAGCATCTCGCAGCTGCTCCACCAGACTATAATGTCCAAGCTATGACAAAGGGGAGAGGGAGTGTGATTTGTCATTAATGGGACCAGTAAGTCCTTTTCTGTTGGAGTAAAAGCTGACCAAATTCTTTACTGGTGAAGCACATCCTTTCTGAGCGCTGCAGTCCTGCACACAAGGGCCTGCCACATCTGCTGGCTGCCTGCCTGATTTTCTGCCTGGCTGCTTGCGACTTTTTTTAAAAATTTGGGAAGGAAGAGGACCAGGCGACTGGAAAATGTGAGTCGTTGAAAAACAAAATGTTTTGGATGGTGGTCGGGGGGGTGGGGGGTGGTGTTGGCGACAAAGGGAAAGTTGCATCTTATCTGGACCCTCTTAGCCCTGTAAAAGCTTTCAGGTGCAGTGCCCCATTGAGCGGATCCGGCCGGGCCAAGCTTGAACAACTTTTTTTTTTTTTTTGCTCTTGGCAGCAGATAAGAGAACAGAATCAGACCCAGATCACTGGGACTATATAGGGATCTGGGTAACACATTACTGCCACCCCAACATGTGCCACCCGCCCAGACTGTGAGAGCTTGGCAACACTGCACTTTATGTGAGAGCAACACTGGCAAAACAGGTGGGTTCCTTGAGCGTGCCCTATGATTAGATCAGTCATTACCACGGGCATTGTTGAAGGCAAAGCTAACCTCTCATTTCACAGGACCACCTGTATTGGAATGTGTTACTAAAGCTTAACAGCAGATGATTCAGTCTCTGGATGAGAAAAATAGTCTGTGTTGGCTTACAGTGAGGATGTATGTTTCCACTTATCATCCGATCCGATTCTGATTTTCTTTTCTTTTTCTCTTTGACAGAGAGTGCTGTACAGCCACTGTGTTTATTTTTGTAGCTCAGGTTTTATCAGAGTTATCCACTGATATTGACTTCCTGTTGTTTGAAAGCATGTCTGTAATCTGTACCGTGCTGTCCTTAAATTTGAGTACGATACATCTCTTGCTGGCTGCAGCTGTGAGGGTTCCTCCTCCACCTCCTCCTCCCTGCTTTTTCTTCAGTTGACAGTTGTATCAGGGACCACACATTGAGGAGGTGGAGCATGGCTGTTGTACTACTCTGGTAGACAGGCTAACATATATTAGCCAGCCGACCGTATATTTCTGCTCTATCATCATTTATCTGCCAGGCAGCCAGAGCGGAGGTAAGCAAGGCTGTGCAGAAGCTTGTGCTCGTAAAGCACGGCAGCCCACCCCCATGACCTCCATTTCCCTCCTGACTCACTTCTCATCTCACAGCCTTAGACCTCTCCATGCAGGCCTCCTCTCTGCAAAGGGGTCCCTGTTGGGCCTCCTCCTACCTGAATCACAGAGCAGAGCACAGCCACAGCTGACTGGCCTTGGGACAAGGGCAGCAGGAAGGGGCCTCTCTCTTCTATATAACTGAGCCCCAGGAGACACAGGCACAAAATATCGTTTTACTGAAAAGCTACGGATAACCGCTGCTGCCGTGCACAGTTTGTTTTCCTACTAATGTCCAGTTTCACTTTGGTATACTAATCATGTTTTCTTACAACAAGAGATAAATAGGTCAGTCCATTCATACCTACTACATGTTCAAATACTTACTGTAGAAAAAGCTGGAATTATATTATACTCAAGGTATTTACATCAGAAACAGTATTAAAGTAGAGCATCACACACCTGTATACTAAAAATAAATCCTTGATAAATCCTAATTTAACGACAAGATTCATACCTCTAAGCATACAGACTGGAAGCACAGGGAAACAGGTAACCGGTCCAACCAATGGACATTTCCATCCTTAGATAAAAGTATAAGGAAAAGAATGTACCCTTAAAGAGATATATATTAATAGCTGAAAACAAAAGTCCTGCTCTTGTGCCTGTAATAAGTGAGAAGCATGTGAATGGATGAGTCCACTGGCTTTCAAAAGCCAGATAAATTTGTTCTCATAGCCAAACTAAAGTGCATTTGTTGATCACTTCCACTGTAACAAAAGTTACATCAGAGCAAGTGCTTTAGTTAATGTTTAGTGCTGACATCTTGTTTTTCTCAAAACAAGAAGAAAAATCTGTCATGGGCTAAGATTATTTAACATGTTCCCAATTAAACTCAACTTGTGTAAACGATTTACTTGAATCAAGTGTTGTTCTCTTGGGACCAGTAGAAAGATCTGCTTATTCTGCCTTGTTTAAAGATGTTTACACTCACAGAGCCCTGTAACAAGAGCACCCACATTGGATCGAACAGGAGTTATCTCACTCCACTGACAGAAGTTTTTATTTTGGTGTAAGGAGAACACATTGTCAGGACTCTGTGAGAAGCTGCACAGGGTCTGACTGTGGTCATTTTTTACAGTGTGCTGGTCTGAGTGGATCAAGCTTGCGACATGCTAGGCTGGGTATGTAAACCACAGGACTACAGAGGACCTGGCACTCTCCCCTCCTGTGAAGTGGAAAGCAGGTCCATGTCAGGGAGCGTGTGTGAAGTCCTGCATGAGCTGACCTGGAAAGAGCCAGATGGGGACCAGGGGTTTGAGCGCCATAGAGGCCTTCTGCAAACAACATGTGGAAGGGCTTTGGTGGCTAATGTAGCGTGGAGTATTTATGTACTCAGCGCTGACTTGACCACTGTCCATCAGTATTCAGGGGGCAGATATGCCACATACAGCAACGACCTCTGCAACCAATTCCACAAGACCACCTCGTCCGCAACCCCCC
>NW_019525113.1:1433334-1436733 GCF_002814215.2 Seriola lalandi dorsalis
ATATGTAACTTCAGCCAGCAGCCAGTTAACTTGACTGGAAACATAGCGAAACAGCGAACTAGGTTCTGTCCAAAGGTAACAAAATCCTCATACCAGCACCTGTACTAATTAATATGTTATAACTCATTTGTTTAATCAGAACAAAAACTGAAGTGTGAAGTGTGGGTTTTTGCAGGGGTTATGTGCCAGACCGTTCGAGGCTGCATGTGTGCAGTCACTATGTTTGAGTCTTGCTGTGAGTGTGAGGTCACCAGAAAATGTGAGAGTGGTGTCAACCTTCTCATCTAACTCTCAGCAAGAAAGGGTAATAGGGTATTTTCAAAAATGTTGAACTATTCCTTTAATGCAGATGAACTATAGCTGCTGTTGACAACTTTCTAAGCATAATTTAAAGGTTATGTGTGACCGCTGACTTTTCAAAACACACACAGTGAAGATCTTCTGTTTTGCCAACCTTCTGCAGAACATTTAATTCCACACGTCATGAAACACAGATTGAGAATGACACGATTAACACCACAGAGACTTGACTCTTGCCTAATAATCGATGCAATGCACTTACAGTTTTTTCTAATGTCTAACTCTTAATAGGCTGAATGCACTCATTCAGCTGGTAAAAACCTAAAACTATAGTATGCCTCCAAAAATAATTAGCAGTAATAAACGTGATGTGTAGTAAATGGGCTAAGGCATGCAGCGTACAAATTCCTTTGGGCAGATGCTAACCTGGTTTTTTTTTTCAGTGTCGAACAACATATTTCACTGTCACTGTGACTTCTGTTTTCTTGTTCAAACTGTTTATACTGCAGCATTTGGGGAACACTTTGTATTATTATGCAATATATCAGCAGATGTATGACAGTAAATTATCAGAGTCTCTCAACAGAGGCCCAGCAGCATGGTAGACTGACGTTTTAAATGTTGAAACGTTTCCCTAAAACCAAAAATTAGCTTCGAAACTGCTTCAAACATGACAGAGAAATTACTATTTTGTTTCCACTGGTGTAATGGAGTTGTCAAACATGGTTTAACTCCTTCGTCTTCTAGAAGAAAAAAAAAAAAAAAAAAAATCCTGTGTGTAATTTACGAGCACACCACTAATTTGTGCGAGTGGGAGTGTGAACGTGCATGATGCTGGTTGGCACGACGCTCGCTGATTCAAGACTGGCACGAATCGGAGCCGGAGAGGAAGTCTGATAGTTCTTCCAGCAGAGTTTCGCAAACTTTGGTCAGGATACCAAAATAAAGTTTCTTCATATGCAGATTTAGCATGTGTTGCAATAAAAAAAACCCAATCCAAGCTAGTTTAATGAGGTGAAGAGATGGGTTTTACGCTTTCCTTTGAAATACTTAAAGAGGTGCTTCTCTGATATCTATAGGTAGTGTGTTCCATAGCTTTGGGCCGTAAGTGACAAAGGCTGAATCCCCAGCTGTTGCTGGGAGCTTTCAATAAACCAGCAGTAGATGATGATTTAAGTCAGTCAGGGAGTTAGCAATGTAGCTTGACCTTCGCCCATGAAGGCCTTTGTATACGAAGAGGAGGACCTTGAAATCAATTCTAAATGTAACAGGAAGCCAGTGCAAAGGAGCTAAAACTGAACTAATGTGCTCTCTCCTCTTGGTTCTGAGCTGCAGAGTTTCCAATGAGCTAAAGTCTCTCAGTGCTTGTTTTCGGGAGCCTAGTAAAAAGTGCATTACAGTAATCGAGTTGGCTTGAAATGAAGACTATGTTTCTAAGGTGGAAAAATTATGTTTTCGTCTCCTTGTTGATGTGGGACTTGAAGCTTAGATTTGAATCTAAGATAACACCAAGACTTCAGATCTAATCCAGACAGTTAATTTCCCCAGGTTATTAAAGAACAATTTCTCTTTTTGCCTTGGGGTCGACTAAGAGGATTTCAGTTTTGTCCTCATTTAACTTTAAAACATTGAAAATCCCTGTTTTCTGCATTGCTCTTCATCTCAGTCTCCAAAGGCATTAAGTTCAGCACCATTTGTGTAACACCTGTTGGCTCAAGTCTGAACCACTACAACAAGCGATCAGCTTTCACACGAACACGTATTCATGAAATGCAGTGAAATAACGTTAATGAAATCACCATTTTACAACAGAGGGAACAAAAGCAATTGATCTTTACCCTTCAAGCTTCACAGTCACTCTGGATGAGTGAAAACAGGATTGAGCCTACACACCATGTTTTTAAGAAATCTGGAGAGACGAGAGGAGAACAGGAGATTGCGCTCCACTGATTTTACTTCAAACTAATAATGTAGAAAAAAAAACCTTTATATTTTTATATTCTCTTCATGCAGCAGTGGAGTTTGAGTTTAGTGACTTTTTAAGACTGATGTATAGTAAACACACTTAGTCAAACATGGAGGTGACTGCTGCTCCCTGCTTTGTAATTGCACTGTAGCTGTTTACCATTATAAGACAAAAACCTAAAAAGAGGCTGTGTGGCTGCTGTATTAACGTATTTTATCAATGTTTAACACATTAATGGCTGTATAGCCAGCTAGCTAACATTTAACCACCAGCTTGTTATTTTCAACTGCAGTGTGAGGCTAAAAGACATTGATACAGCTTCTGAAATTACATATGTAAATTATAAAAACATTATTAATAAAGATTGTCTCCCTGGGTTTCACTGTTATTTTTACTCAAGGAAAAGTTGAGATATTTAAAGAACAGCAAACTTTATGGTCGACTTTCCATTCATCTGTATTCATGACTTGGCTGGACAGTTTTCTTGTAATCTCAAACACCTCAATGTAACATCTGTACAGATGTTTTCTATGTCATACTAAAGTATAAAACCCACCATCAGCCAGAGTTGCCTGTTCTCTTCAGCTACTTTACAAGCTTCTACAGTGGATACTCGCTCATTCTGAAGTGGTTTCTGCCAGTTATATGGAAAGGTGACTATAAAGTGGTCAGTAATTTGTCCAAGTAACTTATTCAAACTGTAGATGAGTAGAAAGAGTCTTGAGTTGGAAAATAAACTCTGGGTATAGCCTTTCATTTTTGTAAGTTGAACTTTGATTCTTTTTATTTTGGTTCAACATAGGAAAAATTGATCCTGGTGTGGATTAAATGTGTAATGTGATATTAAGCATGCATGAATTGAATGTAGAATGGTGGAATTGAAATCTAGCATGGTGCCAGCTTTTGCGGTAGAGTGAGTATAAACACACTGGAGGACTGGGTGTGTGCACAACCATTTTCAGACACAACAACATTTTTCATTTGTGTCCAATGTGCCTGAAAAATGAAGAATAAAATGAATTCTGAGTAGATACTGTGTCATTTCATCAGCAGCTCAAGCTTGCACACGCATAACAACATGGAGCTGTTTTCTTTCACAAGCTCACACGAAAAAAAAAAAAAAAAACGCCAAC
>NW_019525113.1:1437299-1498944 GCF_002814215.2 Seriola lalandi dorsalis
GCACCACGAAAACATCTGCCAAGCAGTCTCGACCGAAATGCATTGTGGGATGCTTGAGACTGGCGGTGGGGGGTGGGGGGCTGGTAATGGAATGAATATGAATAACACAAAGTAAAAACAGAGAGTGCAACCAGGAGGGGAGAATGGGAGAAAGACAAAAGATTTAATAGGATCCAGGCTGTTTTGAGCTCTCACTGTTTCAAAGGGAGACGCTGCCATATGTATGTCTACGTTTACGCTCACTGTGTGTGTGTGTGTGTGTGTGTGTGTGTGTGTGTGTGTGTGTTGGAGACCTGAGCAAGCAGGGCCAGGCATTCACAGCTTCACAAAAGGTCACAGCAACACCTTCAGTACCCATAACCTTTTTCTAGGGTCAAGCTTCAATTCACAAATAGTGCAGGACCTCACCTCATGTGGCCCCATTAAACTTCATAGGCATGGCCTGCTCTGTGTCTCCCGTTACCCTCACAATTGTAAATACATGCAGTTGCAACTGGTCGGATGTTACACATCATTGTCCTGTCATATGCTGATTTTTAGTCCTCTCTCATATGGACTAATAAGGTTATGATTAGTCTGGGCTGAGTTCAATTAAAACCTCATTTATGAGTGCAGTTACTTCATATAAAACTAAATTACACCTTCAAAGCTACTTTCCAATGCCTGCCATTACACAGAGGAATCCTGCCACAAGTATTGACGGGACAATGGAGGACAGAAAGCTGTTTATGTGCATTTTTTCCCCTTTTCTCTTTCACTTTCACTTCATTTCTCAATGTGTTGAATATTAATACTTATATATCTCAATTAGAAGTACTTTTTCACCTTTTCACTTAAATTGTTTTAAAATTGCTTAATAATGGCAATCTACCAATACGCCCCACATTTGACAGACATCTGGACTCTGGTGTGAATATTCTTGGAATCTAACTTCACCACTGCTTTCCAGTGTGTCGTACCTGTTTATTTTGTTGGGCAGAATCTGTGACTGAAGGTGGGGACTGGTGAAAGACTGTGAATGTGATTAAAATTTATCAGAGTGACTCTACTGCCATCTACTGTCTGCTGTCGCTGCCCACAGTGAAAAGTGCAGATTTCCTGCTGTGCGGACACTTGGGCAGGAGGACATTACTCTGGCCACCACTATGACAAAACCAGAGCAGGTAAATGTTCTTAAACTATTTGAATTATTTTTTTTAAACTGATTGTGATGATGATAAAGAGTCTGGAGCACATAATTTTGTCCAAACTCGCAGTAAACCTGAAATCAGATCTTCTGTAGTGACACTCAGACACAAGCCTCACTGAGAATGATGTGGTGAGCTTAATGATTTCTGCTTAACGTTTAACTTTAGGAGTTGTTCTCAGATCACGCTCACGTGCACGTCCAGTTGATCATGGAAATTTTACCATCCAGCGGACAGCGCTTTTTATGTCTCGAAGGACACAATGATGAGTTAATCATATTCTTTTTTGGAAGGTAAAATTGAACCTATTGTTTGAATGATTTATTTTGCTATTTGTTACTCAATTAGAATAATTATTTGTCTCGTTTTAGTACCATTTGTTTAATCCCACTCAATCCCACCCCAATAATGGTTACAAAATTTGAACCTGTGTGTTATCATGTTTTAGCGAACACTCGGCTGTCAGTGTGGTAATTCTTGACTATAAACTAAACCAGCTAAACATTACCTTAATGCACCACCCTCCTGGATTTAATCCGAAAAAAACGAGTTGGCCATCTACAGCAGAGGATCGGCCACATGGGTATTTAGGTGTGCCAACAGTCTTGATCATAACACAAACTAGACTGCGCAGATTAGATTGACTTCCGCAAGAATCCATACGCTCATCTCCCCATGGAAATCAATGACAATGGCTTGTGCGCATGGAGTCGATTAAGTACATCAAAGCCCTCAGGTCAGATGAGAACATTTCCAGTCAGACTGAAAAATGCTCTTCCTGTCTCAAAAAAGGCAGCTCAAACATGTCACAGTGAATTCTGGTCCAAATTCTCGTCGATGAAAATCTGCTCAGCATCCATCACTGCTTGATTTAGCTCTGCCTCCTCCTTTTCTGAGCAGTTTGTCATCTCTATGTCTGCTGGCTGCCCTCCATCAAAGGCCTGCATTCTTTCAAAGTAAGGGCAAGCGGAGAACATGATTGTTGCTGACTTTGCCCATCTGGGAATCCACCTGTTTGAGATACTGGCCCTGTGCATCAGTGCCTGCACCAGATGCCACAGCAACCACTTCTCCCCAATTACAATTACCCTCCTTACCAAACAAACACACACACACACACACACACACACACACACACACACACGCACACCAGATCAGACTGGCAAACTGACTGAACAAACAAATCTGCACATGGCTTGTGGTTATTAGGTTATTCAGTCTATTTATCAACGTCAGCCGCTGAGGCATCACTGTCACTTTGTTTTGTGCTTCATTGCACCAGAAGTCGATTCTTTTCTATCAAGTATTTCTATGTATCTAGTATTATGACTGATTATTGTATATGCTGCAGTGTTTCAGTGTAGTTTCATTTTGTCAATCATGTGTCAATTATTTTCCATGTTACTGCTTTGGAAAAATTGAAAATACATTATACAATTTCAACATTTTAAGATTCACAAACACACATATTGCATAAAGAATGGTTTCATTTGTATGAATGTGACGGAAGGAAACAAACTGAAGATGTCTACTTTTGTACAGGCGCACACACACATACACACACACACATAGTTTAGAGAACATACTATTGTCTGTTGAGTACATGGTGTTCTCAGATGTACTCGTATTCACTCTTAAAAGCGCTGATAGAGATTGTAGGTGAGGGACTTGACTTCCTACATTGCCACACACAATGACAGAGGTAGCATTTGTCACCACGGAAACCATTAGTTTCTTGGCAACATTCATATCATGTCTAGCTGACTCTAAATTCGAATCTAATGATGGGATTCCAGCAGTCGACTGAAAGAAGAATGTTAGCGAGCAAAGTGGTGACAAAGGCTTTGGCAGTGTGAAAAAAGCATACAGGTGAGAAAAAAATAATGATGAGGAGCGCACAACTTTTTTTTTTCTTTTTCAGTCCCTATGACCAGTGGGTCTGCACAGACTTCTTGCAGCTCCTGACCGGTGGCTTTATAAAGACGGAAACCAGACATTTAGGCTTGAATCATGCCATCTGTAATATTCTGTGTGAGAGGGCTAATGTGCTTCTCCGTCACTAAATGTCAACCTTTTTAAAATAATATAACATCCCTGCATGCAGCAGTAGCCGAGCAACAAATTAAGAAATTCACCCACTCAGACGGAACTCTGCGCCTCTCAGATGGACGCATTTTTTTAATTAGTCATTTGTAATTAACTGTTCTGCCAAAAGAGATGAGTAGTGACCACAACTGCCTTTGTCTAACAGATGCTGGGAGTCAATACATTAAGCCTCTGTATTTAAAGCATATACATATGGCATCATCATTACTGATATAAATCTATTTTTGTTCCAAATCTCTTTATTTAGATATAATGTTGTGGAGGGTCCTCCCTTAAATACATCTGCGTGCTTATTTCTTCCCTGTAGCGCCATCACATTCCCTAAGGGTAAACCAATTTACATTCTTGTTTTGCTCTTCAGATCCATGCCAGTTTCCATGACAACATAGTTTCACTTTCTCATCCTCTCTGTCTCACTCTCTACATCTCCCTCCTTTCTCTCTCTTCTGTTCCCTCATTCCCCACTGCTCCTTTCTTATGTTCTCTTGACCTTCCTCCGATGTTTCATTTTCTTTCTCTCCAAACACTGGGGTCCAAATTCCTCCTCTCCTCTCATTTCCTCACCTAATTGAGCTCATTCCTCTGCTCTGCCATACACCAGCAGAGAATAATGGACTCCGATAAGACATATCTCGGGGGGGGGGGGGGGGGGGGGGAAGAATTCACAGCATCTTTTTGCATTTTTATCATAATATAGAAATGCACAATACTCCATCTGTGGGCTATTTTCCTGACTCTTAAATATCCCCAGACCTATCCATTTGGCAGGAGTGATGCCTCGAGCCTAAAATTGTTGAATCAAAACAATGTGCATGAGACTTTCATTTCCTTTGATTAAAAATACAATTGTTTGGCAATTAGCATGCCCACACAAAAATAGAATACAGCACTCAAAAAGAACAAAAGCAATGAGAAAATATAAGATGCCTCTGTCAAATAACCATGTATGTTTGCTTATCACTCAATTTAGTTATTTAAATAAAAATATGCTTCCATCCTAAATCCAGTCTGACCTTATTCCATTATGATTTGGCATATACTGACAGAATAATGTGCAGTGCACATCTCTACCTAATGGCATAATTAAAATCTCAAGCTATTTAATTACTCAATAATTAAAAATGTCTGATGCCAACAGGTGTGATGGCACGTCTTCAGCTGATTAATGCCAGTCCCCTCTGCCTTGTCTGGAAGGAGAAGGTCATCCAGAAGGTGGTTGGTTGGTTGACTTTGACCAGTCAGCTCCTCGCTCCACGTCTGCAGGTCAGGGAGTCGCAGCAAGTCATCTCTGTGGACTGTGATTTTTCTCACTGCTCCATTCTGACCCTTATCCATTCGTGTTTTATTCCTCTCCTTTCCAGTGTAAATCACTGTTGCTCCTTCCTCCAGGATTTGGGACTTGTGCTGCACTGTAAGTTCCCTAACATTCAACTGGTTGTCTCTTTAAAAAAAAAAGAAGTAAGGCTTCTTATTCATCCTTTGAGCACAGAAATTCTTGTGGGTGGCCTGGAAACCTACATCCTATGTTGAAGAAGCAACCAGTGCAGTTTCAAATTCTTGCAGCTGTGGAAACATCTGGACAATGACAGTGTATAGGATGTGCTCTCCTCCTCAATGTCTCATGTTCCCTTTATTATGACAGTTACTTTGAGCGGAGTATAGATTCCACTGTAGTCAGCCTTTAGACAACAGATCACATGAAACATCACTTAAACTCCCATCTCAGTTTAAAAACAGTCAGTAGCCTATATTTGTGAGAAATGCCTTTATCCCAAGTTTGAGGGGTATGTTTCCAAGCCTACTTCTGTCACCCATACCACCAGAGGGAGTATTCATCTGAAAAAAAAGAACAGGTTTAACAGTGCAACAACTGGATGCTCACTCTGGTTTAACTTCATAATCGTTCCGTCCAACATGAAGCGTCTGAGCTCAGTTTACAGTGTCTCTGATTTACCTCGACTCTGAATTTGGAGTCACACATCCTTCTACTGCAGGATGGCAACCAGTCCATCAGAGATGTGATCTGAGTGCTGAGAGGGAATGGGCGATTTGCTGGATCAGATAATCAGATGAAAATAAAACACCATCTGCTGTTTGATTATTTGATTGACTAATTTTTCCCAAGTTTAAGGAAAGGTATCTATAAGTCTGCAAGACTAGATTTCATGTCCGAGTATTGACATCGCAATCGTCTGAAAATATTATAAATATTCATAAAATCATTTTGAAGAGAGTGAAAAAAAAAATCCAACTCTCAGCCAGCACAGAAGTCCAGTGTGACATATCAGTACAGTGACATACGGATGCCCGTGTGGCCATACTAATTATTGTCAGCGGCTGGGAGTGAATGGACTCGCAGAGAAATGCAACGTCCTGCCCTTCTACATCTTGAATAGTGGGAGTCATGAACCGCTGCAAGGTGACACGTCCTCTGATTTCAACCGAAACTTCAACCTAGACACGCCGTTGTTATTTATCACCAACTGAACCTCCGTCAAACTGCACCAGCTCCTTTCTTATCAAACATCGGTATCGGGACCATCTTGCGCAGTGTTACGGCGAGCGGAGCAAGCGGTGGCGGCGGCCACTCCGGGGAATGTCGACTGGCCGTCAGTCCTGACATCGGCCTCTTCTGATCTCAGACACCAGCCAAATGGGGTAGAGTACACAGCATTTCAAAACACTGTCACTGCCGAAGCATGCTAGCTCTTCTCATATTTCGGAGCGGTCTTCTTTATGTGTAGACTCGTGTAACTTTCTACTCTTTTTATGAAGTCTTCTGGTCGCTAGCAAGCCAATAACAAAGTTCAAATCCCGTTAGCTAGCATTGGTTCGTTTGCAGATGTGTGCTACGGCAACGTCGGCTTACGAGCAAGTAGCCTAGCGGAGACATGAATTAGCATGCTAAGTTAGCCCGTGGACCTGCCTGGCGCAGCAAGTCTCCGCTCATGAGCGCTGGGGTTCACATCAGGGGCATGTGTCCTTAAATTCTCCTAACAACAATGCGGTGCTTGCTCAACTTTATGTATTAACCTTCTCGGGCTGCCGATAAGAACATTTCAATCCAGATGTGTAAATTACCATTATTAGCTTGTCAGCTAGCTAATGTGACAGACTCAGCCAAAGCAGCATTTGAATGGTTTTGTGCTAAGCAGCTAAACCGTGTTCAGTAGGTGACAGGCAGCGTAACGATACCTGTCACTTCAATACAGACTCAGCGTGGGCATGTGGAGACCAACATGCTGTTAATACTGCCGCTGCTTAACACTCAGCCACTTAACTGTTACCGTGCTCAGCTACCTTAATGCCTTCTATAAAAAAAAATGTTATATATATATGTATACATATATGTCATTTCGAAATATTTTATTTTAATAGGCACTTCCTGTCCTGCTGTGATTCAGTTACACTCAGACAAGTACTGTGTAGCTGGACGTCAAGTATGACAACTGAAATGATATATTGCTTAAAGTTACATGTTAAATTTTATATTTTAGTGCCATTTTTGGTGCCACTCTTTAAACTGTACTTTAATTTTATAATTAAATGCTATCATAATGCCTGTAAAAGTAGTGTGGCATGAATGTTTAAACAAAATTCTTTCTCACACACCCTTTTTCCTCTCCCTCTCTCTGTCTCTCTCTGTCTGTGTGTGTGGTCTCAGTCCAGTAAACTTAGGACAACCCATGACCCTGCTAGTTCAGCCTGTTGAATATGGTGTGATAATGCTGCATTTAAATAGGTTTACAGGAAGAGATACTACAGCTTTTCTCTTTTGGTACACGGCCTTTCCGTGTATGTGTGTGTGTGCACAGGCGCTTCATGCTGTGTGTGTATCTACAATATCCTGGTGAGCTATATATAGCACCTAACAGAGTTTGCAACTTGATCTGAATTGTCTTTCAGGGCTACAGTACACTGTGCGTTGCTTTCCACTGGAAGTGAAATATCTCCCTCATCTTTTAGTTAGTTAGAGTATCTTTTTCTTTTGTGACTGTTTTTAAAGGACTGCTCACTGCCTACCTGTAGGGGTTTATGCAAGCCTGTTTTATTTTGTGTTTTTGTGTGTTTTGTCCTCAGAGGCCCCTGTAAATAAGGTTGTAGTGGCTAATGATGGAAACTTTGTGCAAATCATTTAATCTAGTATGCTAGGGCTCAGTTGACTGAATATTATTTTGTTTTTAGTCCATCTAGTGCTTAACACTTGACAAACTTGTGCACACTTCTATACACATAATTTGGATAACACAAATGACAGATTAGGGTACGGCTACTGTATCTATAAGTGCACAGCATGCAAAGTAAGCATGCATATATTGACATATTCTAGGTGTGAATGTAAAGTCTATTTCCTGCCTCTTTTGCTTTGTCTGAAGTTGATTTGAATGAATAAGCGTGCGGCAGCCACGGCATGTCCACACACACTGCTCCAGTGCAAGCAGAGACAGATTTGGTGAGCTGCTGACAAAGTGTTTCTTATCTGGTTAGGTGATCTGAGAACTTTGGGGTGAGTTACAGTGAGCGCTGCTAAGGTGAGCTATGAAAGAATAATGTGATATTGAGAACGTTTCCACATGACAGAATATACTAAGACACTTAAGTACTGGACTAGTGAAAAAAAGCAAGGCCCCAGTCTAATCCCTAAATAGAAAGCGTTGGCGCTAAGCATTTTTTATGACACTTGCATTCTGGTTCAAATTAATGTCACAGTGTCTATTGTGGTTCTGTGCCTTTCTATGTGCTTGTATTTTGCATATTTTTGCATATAGTCTGTCCACACTGATACTGGTCCTCAACCTTTTAAATTACATTAATAAATTTAGTCACACCAGGCAGAATGAGAGCAGTGTATTCAGGCTCTTTACTTTGCTCGATCAGGTGAGAACAGTGCCATTTGACCCACACTGAGACCTTGTGAACATGCAGGTCCCAGTCCTTATCCAAGCAAACTGGGGTGCTGTTTGGTAGAAGTGAGGATGTAATCTGAACCAGCTACAGGATTTAACCCTCAGATACAGTACACAGTTTCATGGGTGCAAGAGAACGGATGTTCACCTATGTTTGTCAGCACTTACTTACGCTATGCTTGGAAAGCGCCATGTAACAAATGAAGTCTCAGTGGATATGTACAGTAGGATATTTCTCCATGTGTCCAAACTGAGACTAGAAAATCATACATAGTTACAGTTACAGGGAGAGGACTCTTGATATGTTATGATATTAGATACATGTATTAGATATATGTGGGTCTGTGTGACTTTTGTTTACAAATTTGAAACATGTAGGTGTTTAGGTTAAATTAAATGACTTAAACAGGAAAATGAAACAAAGTGAACTTTTTCAGATACAAAAACAACTGAAGGTGTGATCACAGGCTTAGTGACCAATGAGGTCACTATGGGGCCTGAGCTCTAACCAGATTCTAACCATATGCTATAATTCTATAAAAGTGTTACAAACATTAAAATCCAAGGGCAGAGTTTCTCTTACACATTTCGCAGCGGTGGTCCGCCGGTGCAAAATATTGCTGCCACTGCAATGTCATGAAGTCACAATTACATGACTCTGCAGAGGGCTTTTTATTTGAAATGATGGATAAAGTGGCAACACGTGGGGGAGAGAGGGAGAGAGAAAGGTAGATTTTTTTTTTTAGTGGATCATCAAAAAATCCATAAAGTTTTACCAGCCCTGTTGTAGCAGCGTCTTTAGCGGGCCTCTATGTGTGCCTGTCATTCAGGGTGGGCATGGCGAAGGACTGGGCTTACTTCACACATTGTACAAAACGTGGGTTTTGTCCAAGTTTTGTATAATTTGTGTTTGCTACCAGTTTAACTTTAAATAATCTGCGTCTCCCCACCAAAGAGTGGGAGTAGAGTGTTGTTGGAGAATCACTAAATAACATTTTTAATTTATGTATTGAGTGCAGAAAATTGCCAAGTGACTTGCTGATGCTGTATGTAGCTACAGAGCTTGGTAGATGCTTGTTTGACTTCTACTGCCTGCTATATGAATGCACAATAGTATTTTATCTTTGTAAGGGTCTCATGGAGCTCAGCATGGCGTTAACAGTGAATACCATTGTTCCCTCTAAGCAGTGTGTATTGCAAATTGTATTACATATGAATGCACAATTTAGGCTCTAACTGGGATTCTGCAGCCAGATGCTGCAGCTGTCAGCACCTCTATCCTCTTTGGCTTTCTTGTCCTGTGCTTTTGTAATCATACCATTATTTACAGTGGGTATGAAGTAATGAAATTTGTAACACTCATTATTTTCCCAGGCACTCATTATTTTACAAACCCATCACTTTCCGTTTAAGGGTGCTTACATTACAGTGTGTTCTGTAGAGTAGATGTTGTAAAGTAGCCAGCAAAGGCTAAACATGTGCAAACACTTTGATGATCTGGAGGTAATTTCCCACCTTGTTCATATCCAGTCCAGTAATTACAAGTTTGCCTGTTTAATCCAGGTGAACTTTCCGCTTGGTTTTCTTTCATCTCTTTTTCATCCTAAATTTCTCCCCTCTTGCATCATCCCTCTAGCCTCGGACACTCACCCTGCTACCTCTACTGTACCTTCACCACTTATTATTCAGGTATTCCCAGCTTATACTAATTGTAATGTCTACTCTGACATTCATCTCATCGTACTCCTTCTGTCCCACAATTCTGCTAATGTAAGAGATTTCAGTTACAGTCATATTATTTTTAGGCTAAGTTTTTGGCCACTGTTTATGGTTAGTTCAGTGTTGTTTTGGGAAAAAGATGCTGTGTACAACCCCTAATGCTCCCCATGGGAACAAGAGTTGCAGTTCTATTTTGTTAATTCACCTATTCTGAAAAAAGGGTCTGATGTAAGAATATGTTGCATATGAACCATGTGTGGAGTGCATTCTTACACTCATTTTTCGTGGTGATGATCTTTAACCTAACCTATGGGAAACCCAAGACGCTGTGTCTGGCAGGACCGACTGGTCGTCCTCTCCTGAGCAGAATGGGAGGTGTGTATTCAGCTTGACACTGAACGGCTTCTGTCCATCAGCCTTCTGTTTTCCAACTTGCCTCTGTGCCGTACTGCCTGCCTTCTGTCTGTACTGAGACTGCAGTTTGATCTTTTTCCTTGATCTAGTTGGCTTTCATCCCAGAATGTGTTGGAGAGGATACAACCTTTGACCCTATGTACAAAATGAGCCCAGTACTTCTCTGTCCCTGAGCTGAGGCAAAGCCATGAACAAGGTGCCTGGAGGCTTCTTACCACTTAATTTCCAGCCTGTTGCAAAGGTCTTCATCTGCGTTTGTCTGAAGTAGCCAAAAAAAATCCTGTGTAAGTTGCCACATATTTCCATGCCTTCAGCGACATTCTCCCAGTCCATCCACTCCAGAACACATATGTCACAAACATGTGCAGATTCCATTTTGAAGCACATATCTTAAAGCTGAAATATCTTTTTTCCTTCTCCGCTTAGCACACTACTTTTTGTAAGATTCATAATGCTTTCCCTCGTTGTAAAAAGGAAGGTGCATCTTAGGTCATCTCTTTTGTTGTCACTGTACAGAGAGGCCTGTTACATCAAAAGACAGCGATGCTTTGAGATATTCACAAACGTCTCACTTTTCATTTTTCTGTGGCCTTTCCTCTGTTGCAGGCCCTCCTCTCTGCACATCGCCTACTGGTTAGCCTATATTTACTCAGCCCCGTGACATGTTTTGTTGCCACAGCAACCTGCCACAACCCCCCTAGTGCGCAGATTTTATTTTTTGGCTGTCACCTGTGTACTGTCCCACAATGCACTGCAGTTTACCCCCAACAAGTACTATGAGCAGACTGAGAAATGTGAGTCCAGAAAAGGCAGCTATGCAGACTGGATTAACTTCTCCCAAAAGTAAACTACCTTTTTTTTTTTTTTTTTTTTTTTTTTTTTTTAATCAAAGGTTAAACATAATAGATTTTTTGACTAACTCAAAAACCCCTCTCATTTTTAGATGTTTGTTCAAATGGATGTTGACCTGCAGTAACCTCTTGTTATGCTTGTAGACTAATACATTCCTCCAACACCAGGCTGCAGAAAAACAAACTGGATGTTGGGAGAGAAGAACAAGCAAATCATTGAATGAATGAGGGAGGAGAAAATGTCATGGTTAAGATTGTAAAGAGAAAGAAATAGATATGGCTTCTGGGTTGAATGTGATCAATAATCCATGAACAGGGTTTCCCTGCCTATTATACTCATAGCAGGCCCACTGGAGTGCTCTGACCAAAAAATGTCAAACATGCAGTATACTTTCTATTTTTTTCCTCCTGCAAGACTTTTGAACAAGTTCCAATTGTGTCCTTTCCTTGCCTACAGCCTTTGACAGCATACAAATATAGCCTTCTCCCAGTTAAAAGTTATGAGCTTTGAATATTTTTCCTCTGTGCAGAAGGTTTTCACACTGGCTGTATCAATCCCAGATCATTTCTCCAAGATGACCAGTAGTTTCTCAGTGATTTTCTACTGTATATTATCAGACATGGATGGTTGGTGCTTTCTAATTAAGTGACCTTTCAGTGGTCACATTGTTAAGAGACCCATGAGTGAAATATTTGTTTTTGGTTTTGATTCCATCAGCAGCCTAAAAAAATCAGAAACTTCATTCATCAAAGAGAGAGTAAAGGCTGTAATTTATTGGGTGCTGGCACCAATAATCACTCAGAATGTCCTGATGGCTGTCACTTGGAAGCTGTTTCACATTATTGGTCCCAGTTGGTTCTTCTTGAGTGAAAGTTGGCAGGGACTTGATGGCTGATTCAACATCTTTAAACCTAGCACTGCTCGCCTGTCATCATCCTTGTTGATGTTTCTAAAGTTGCATGGCTTGCAAATCAATTCCGCTCCTACGACAGAAGCACAGCTGACAGAACCATTCTGTGTCTGCCTTAACGTCAACTTTGTGTTTTTCCTCTCCAACATGTAGTGCAGTGATTTTAATTCAATCAAGAACAGCTGAACCAAGGAGACAGTACTCTGTTGTAGTTTCTGTCCTCAGGTCTAATGTAAATAAGAATCCTTATACCAACAATTGTCTAGTCAAGGCTTTGTTTTCTGTGTTGCTGAAGAGAAACTGAGAATCCTCTTCTCATTTTCACTTGTGTTCTCAAAGACCCCCTTCAATGAAAATCAAGTTTTTAACCTTGTTAATGTGTCCATATGATGTTTTTTATATAATACAAGACATATCGAGCGAAATAAGCAGTCAACACCACGACCATGAGTGTTTCCACCTTGAACTGCAATGAACCAATGAGAGTCTCAAAAAAGACAGCCAGGGATTCATATGTTATATAACCTACGGAACCAATCCTCTAAATGTGCACGTATGGGGGGCGTGCAAAATAAACCCGAAACCCGGTCAGTACAAAGACAGTTTGCATTCGCAATTGCATTAACACTGTGAAAGCCACCGCCAGTTACAAGCTAACAAACAACATAACATATAACTACGCTAACCGTTCTGACATGTCTGCTAGTCATCGATTTTGGTCACAACAGACTCCTCATCTGAGTCTGGGTCTGACTGAGGCTCAAACATATGGCTGAGTCTCTCTGACGTTTCCTCTAACGCTAAACCTCTTGATACTCCCTGCTCTTTCACCAGCCACGAAACCTTGTCATTTCACCTGTCAACCTGGCGCAGGCAGCTGTGGTGGGCGGGGCATAAGGCCTGATCCAGAATTTGTCAGTGAGGAAGTAAGAGTAGATGTGCTTCCAGTCCCAGTTTTCCATATTTTTTTTTCACTTTTTATGTGGGAACACCATGTTTAGCAAAATATTAATCGTAGCAGAGTATTTTTACAGTTTAAAACAAATCTGGAGAGGAAGTTTAAGCTGCTAGTCTTCTGAGATGTGTGTTATCTGTATATGCTGAAGGATTGTACTGTTCAGTTGTTAAGTGTTCATCTAACTACTGCTGCAAATGGTAATTTCAAAAGTAAGTTACTGAGCAGCCCAACCAAACACATTTTTATGTTAGCGAGACAGTTTGGAGAAATGACACCATTCATAGCTTTTTGCCCCCAATTTTATTACATTATATCAGTGTGTCCCAGGAAAACTATTCTCTCACAGCAGCTTCAGTGTGATCATGGGGTATTATGGTTATTGTTAATGTTCCAAATGAAAGAGTTTAAAGCTGTCCATGTCACATTAGATTTTATGATATTCATCATGGTCCAATTTAGAGTCGATTAATTGATTAACGAAGGCCCAAAGGTAGATTCACAGCAGCAAATGTGCAGCATGTCTAACTCAGTGAAAAGTGGTCAATGGTGATAAAGATGACAGTTTTGTGCTTGTTTGAAACCTGTGAGTGTGGACATGAAGGGAGTCATCACACCAGCCACATCACCCACATAACGGTGGAACATAAAAGCAGGGGGAACAAAAGCCTGTCAGAGGTGTTTTGTGTTATTCAATTTTAGCAGATTGTAATAAACTAGAGCTGTGTTATCTTTTTTAGGTGTGTTGTAGCATAAACAAAACTGCACAACATGTTTTATATTAATACCGTTCCAAAAAAAACAATTGTTAATTTGTGGCCAGTGGGAAATTAATTGTCTGCCACCTAAAGTCCGTAAAGACATTAGTTTCAGGGAAATGTTGTTGCAGCTCATGATTGTGTGTGTCAAGCTGAGCTTTCTTTGAGTCCTGAGTGGATTCTGCTTGAAAATGCAATTCAGAAAAACCAGGGAAACCACTAGTTTCAACAGCAATTTTCTGCAGGTCTTTTTAAATGATATTTGTCGGGAAATAGTGTAATATTGTATATACATGCAGTCATTCTGGAGGATGTCAGCTAGACATTCAGATGAAGTATGGAAATATTTTGAACAAACTGATGATAAGGCTAAATGGAAACTACACCTTAGGTGGTGAGGAGTCATTTGCAGTGAAGACAAAAAGACATTTCCAGAAAATGATGCCAAACAGAGAGACCTTAAATGAGAAGATTTACCTTTATTTATATATATATATATATACACACACACACACACATACCTTTATATCTTTGATTAGGTTGGATAACACTTTTTAGAAACATATTATAGTTATCTTACAGTGCTGAGTGTCTTAATCAGTCATCTACCAGCTCTTCGGAGAAATCATTATAATATTCCTGTAGTGCACTGTCATTCTTATGTTTGGTTCCTGTTGCATTTCAGCCTCTTTGAGTCTTCTTTATCAAAGTTAAACTTCCAGTATAACATCCAGCAAATCATCACACAACCCGAACCACCAACTTGAAGCAAACATATGTCCTCTGGTGAACCTGACATGGATATTTCTGGTGGCTGTGCCATTAGATCTCCATTATTATTAATAAAAACTGAAGAAGAACTTCATAGGACAAGTTTTGACTTCAATTAGTCCTTCACTGAGGATTAATTTTGTTAACAGTCATACACATTGTGTTAACCATGGCCTTATCCTAAGTCACAGTGCAGAGTGGCCAAGCACATTTAACTCATTTTCCTTCTCTTAGGCTACATTTCGACTGGCGCCATGCGCAAATGCAGTTTGTTAACCAGCTGATGTCAAAAAAAAAAGTCCCAACTGTGCGTCTCTGTGTAACTGTGTGCCCTCCTGCGTCATACACATTATTCATTCATCAGTACTGTTAAACACTTTGGCCTCAGTGTTTACTGGTGTTGATCCACAGAGCAGCACTGTGGCTCCTGTGTTTTGGACTTGGCTCCGTATTTTGTTCTCACTCTTGGCCCTGACTTCCCAGGGCTCTCTGGGTCTATTAATACCAGCTCACTCTAAAAATACAGAGTACTGTGTGACCCACTGGGACTAAATAGGAGCTCAACCTCTTACCGTAGGCAAACTGACACAGACACACACACACCCACACCCACACCCACACACACACACACACACACACACACACACACATATTACAGTTGCAAATCACCCATGAGTTTTAGAGTACAACATCCCCGGTCAGCTGAAGAAAATTAGTATTTTCCAGAGTAAAAAGCAAAAACCTTTCTGCAGATTCATTGAAATCATTCCTCGGACCTCTAGGCTTAACTCAGAACACTGATCTTTGTTTCCCTCGAAGTTGAAGGAGTGTGTGTTTGTGTGTTTGTGTGTGTTGACCTGCTTTGTGTGTGTATATGTACTTTTTATATTGGCCCTAAATGAATTGGCTTCATATGTAAAGACCATGTGCTATGGATTTTAAAACTCATTGAATTATTTCCCTAATTTGTTTGAAGCAGTGATTGGACACATCTGGACAAGGTCCAACAGTCAAATTGAATTTGTTTCCCAAAACAACTTGTGAAAATGTCAAATGAGAAAATGGAGAATGGAGAAGATTTTATGCCCTAACACATTTGTTGATTGTTGTCATTGGACCTTGAAAGAAGTCAATAAGAAAATGATGTGTCCACCAGGGCATGAACATAATAATGCCAGCCCACATATTTTTGTTTTCAGTTGCTCCCTTTTTAAAATAAATGGTTGAAAAACAGCCAATTAGTTCATTTCTTTTGAAGTATTAATAATAAAAGCTTTGGTAACTTAGTAATGGACAACAACATATTAATTTGTCCATAAGACAAATTCCTTTTTTATAAACCACAACACGCTGCTGAGCAGATTTTGCAAATAAGGAAAAATAAGCTGCTGCTGCTGCTGCTGTAAATCAATATAGCTGAGAAAGCTAACAGTGACTAGTGGTGGATATGCCAATACTGCAAAACCATACCAGTAGAGATTTGGAGTGTATGGAGCTATGACTGAGACTGAGACACTGAACGCTACGTATCATTATGTGTTACTCAGGATTAAAGTATGATTGCACATTTGGACACTTATAAAGTGCTCCACATCATCCACAGGTGTCAGCTGGACCGTACATCATGAGGATTAGCAGTGATCAATTATCATGAATTAGATTTGAAAGGCGTGCATGTCTATGTCAACTGTACACACCTCGCTTTGCTTGGTGTAAGACAATAACTTCTTTTTTTTTTTTTTTTGGTTTGCAACCAAAGGCACCGCCTTGTTTGATACCATTTGATCCCAGCAAACAGCCATTATCTGTCCTGCCTCAGCTGGAGACATCTTTTTTTAGAACTGGCTCCACCTTGACGTGACACCCTTGGTGGTGAAAAATGTTCAGTTCAGTAGTGGTGTGAGACATGCTGGAAATTTAAGTAAAGCTGGCAACTGTTCTACTGTCCATATCTTTTGCTGTACACCTGCTGCACAGTCCAGGCTGCTGTGGTAACATACAGGTATTACATCGAATTTAATTTTAGAGTTAGTTACAAGAAGTAAACAGACCATCAGTGTCTGTCTCTCAGCTGCCAGTTCACATATTTGCAGCTTTAGGGACCAAACCTGGTGTTTATAGTTTTTTGTCCACCCTGTTTACATCTTTAAAGGCAGACTAAATATTACACCTCGCTATGATACACTGTCCCTCTGACCCTCAAATTGAATCAACACCTCTTTAAAACAGTTTCAACAGAACCTCATTATGAAAGTCAGATTTATTGCAACACTGTTGTATTGGACTACTTCAGTTTTAGCTCAAAGTGTAATTTTCACAGCATTAGTACACTGACATATTTGAATTGCGACAATTCGTGTAAGAGACACTATTTCAGTCAGTCAGTATCAGCCAACTGAGTGTCTGAGTGTACATTTGGTTTAGATAGATGCTCAGAATCTCTTGTTCGTTGATATTCTCAGATGACTGAACATTTCATTCGGCTTTACAGTGGTAAAGGGTAACATTGATTGATCGTGTTCACAAAATAGTATTTTTTGCCCCTAAATTACTGTAATCATTGGTGTCCTTAGATATATTTTTTATGAATATTCAATAGGGCTTAGCGATATGCAAAAAAATCAGTCATATTGTGATTATTATGCCGGATATTGCGATTTCAATATGAGTCATGATTTCAGTTACATAAGTTATGTTGATGATGTGATATTTGTTGGATCTTATACCACAAGCATGTTCCTTTACATCTGGGGAAAATGATGTGTGGGCCGGGGTGTCTCTGTAGCACCACATTGGTCAAAAAAAAAAAATTGCAGCTCCTGGGATTTGGATATTGCACTTGGTCATATTGTGATTTCAATAATTTTTCCATTCATTGTTCAGCCCTAATTATAATTTATTAAGTTTCTATAATGAATACCATCAAGTTGTTCAGCAGTAGAAACTGAAGTTATAAATTGTTACAGGTAATCTGGACTGTCAGAGAGGAGCACTCATGAGTGTAAGTTAGCAACTATGTTTGAGTTGAGTAATTCCTCCCAATTATTATTACTTTATTTCATTCACTCCATTTGTCTTTGTCTCATTGACACACTTTTCTCATGATGCTACATGTGGCATTCTTTCAGCCGTATGTGTTTACTCTTGGTTTGCCAGCCTTGGCTGCTGGGTGCACACATGCCAGGGTGTAATAGAGTGAAAACACAGTGAAAGTTGTCAAGACATGGACAATCTAAATGCGTTTAATACAGTTTTATTTGATTTTGCCCTGAGATGCATGAATATACTGAGGTTGCTGGCTGTGCAACACACTTTGTGCAATCTTTGACATTCCTTAAATGTATTGTACATGACTACAAATACTGGGAGGTAATTCATGCACACAAGTTATTAATATGAAAATACAGATAATTACTAATTGTTCCGTACAAATATTTTTGGGCTCCATGTTGCAGCATCAAAAACCCAGAGCAACTCTGTTTTCTTCAAGTCGTGTTGTTAAATTTGAGGGGATGTGGGTTTTACTCAGCAAAGTCAAATAGCTCTTTGTGACAGAAGCACAGATTGATCATGATCATAGCAGGTGTAGGTAAGTAATGTATCTCTGGTATATTACCTGTTTGTCCTGGGCATCTGCATATGTGCAAATCACCCCTTCAGTGGACTGACAGTAGGCTCTGATTGCTCCTGGCCAGAGTCCTCTCCTCGACATTAAACAGACTTTCACCACATGAGTATCTTCTTCGTTGGTTTTGCACCATTCAGCATCCCATCCTCACATCCTCATTGTGCCCTGGACAGACACAGCCAGTTCTTAAATCTTGGATCCGACTGTTGTTACCTTCATCTACTGAAGACACTTTTTAACAACATCGATGGCCATCTCCCAAATACAGTTAAAATTTTTGTATTTTAACAGCTTCAATAGAACAGCAGACTTTCGTAAAAAGACCTGCATGGGTCTATTCGCACAGTACATGATCATTTTCTCACACTTGTTACAATGAACCAACAAAGTACTTTGCAGTCCTGCACCCATCTGTTCGTGCCTTATTATTATGTGCTTATTTTTATCGAGCTACTGTGAGCTTGCAGGTCAGAGTGTTGTTATTTACTGGGCAGTGTACATTTGAGTAAATCCAAGAGTCAAAATGTCATCCTGCTTCACTTTGGCTGTAATTATATTTCAAGCTTTTAGCAGTGTGAGAAATGATTAACATGGTTTCTTTTTTAATGTGTTTTCTCAGTAATTGGTCAGCTGCTAGTCAGTATGGGTGCCGCTTCCCGCTTTCCTTTCAGGGTTGCGGGGGCCTGAAGTCTAGATCAGCTCATCTGGGGTGAGAAATTCTTCAAAGACTTTTATGTCAGATATTGGTCATTTGACCTCTGTTCCTCTCTGCTGAAAACGTGCAATTAGCATTTTGGACTTGCAAATACAAATATATGAGAGCAACATATTTTGCCATTGACAAGTTGTGAAACCATTAAAACATACTACAGGACACCCCATTTTATAAGGAAAGCTACAGCCTGTGAGGCAGATGGAGAGCTGCAACCCTGTCAACATGAAAAACAAAAGCTAGACTGAAAATGAATGTTAACACCTGCTTTGGCAGAAACTGTATGACTAGATAAGGGGGGGGGGGGACCTCCCTTATGGGACATTAACTATGATTTTACAACCTTGATTTTTATTGCAAATTAATTGCACAGCAGTCAGGTTGATTTGATTTAATTCATCATTCAAATGTCACCATAATTAAGTACTAATCATTTCTCAAGCTTAGCTGTGAAATGTCTTGTTAAGTTCGTGTGTTGGGGTCAGGATCTAATGAATGCAGATGACATCAGTTCAGTTTAGTGGTTGGTGCTCCAGGTGCTTCTGATTAATCAACACCTTTTCCATAAACAACAGTGAGAATCAGATTTAGTTTGTATCTGTGCTGCTGCTCAGTAGATAGCACTGGACCTGTAAAAAGTATTCAGTGGTTTTACAGCACTGAATCACAGTGTATGGAATTTGGCCTCAATGTGAAATTGAAAACAAATTGTCACAAATTAATCTGACGTGAAATACAAACATACAACATAAAGTACAACATGTTCACACCCTTCCCTGTGACACACCTCAGTCATCACTGGTGCAACCAGTTGTTGTAAGAGGTTGCATAATGAATAGAAAGGAGAGCAGCTGTGTGTAATCAGCCCCAAGTGAATAGCTTGTGCCCTCAAAATACTTGTAGTTTACTCAAGTTAATTGTTTGTACTTGTAAATGACTGTTTTTTAATCTTAAACCAGACCTTCCATGTCACAGGTCTAATGGAAAATGGTTTATGGTTTTTAGTTGCATCCTCCTGTGTGCAGTGCACTGAAACCCTTTTCTCCAGATGTTGTAACACAAATTGGGTCTTGAGATTCTTCCAAATAAAATATTTTTTTGAGCCTGTAAACAGCTCTGCACAAATAGAATTTCCTGGCTTGAACGGTTCAGTTAAACATTAATATGCCAACCAAAAAATGGCGAGTCACGTCAGCATCATTTCTAGCTACTACTAAAAGGTCAAGAAGCAACATTTATTGTGTCTTATGATCTTCATTAAGGGCAGATTGGTTTGAATGGCTGTAATAAGTGTATTACCACTTCAGAGAACCACTCAAAACTCATCCAGTCTGAAAAAGGCTTTAGCTGTTAGCTGTTCTGAAGTCGTCTTGTGGCTGATTGCTTAGATACAGGCCCCATACACATAGAAAAGAATGAGGATGATGGTAGAGTGAGGTATACTCCAGGTTTACAAAAGCTTCAAGTGAGACACAACATTTATGAGTTCTAGTTAAAGTTCTTTTACAGTCCAAACTGGACTGCACCTGACCTCTTCAGGCTTTTCCCTTGTTGCCCTGTTGATCATGTCAAACAGCACAAATGCCTCCTTGATATCTACTATCTTTTCTTTAAAGGTCCACTCGAAGGTCAGCGTCTCACCACAATATTAATCCGCCTCCTCTTTGTTTTGCACAAAGCAAGTGAGTCACACTTTGTCAACAGGGCTGATGTCTGACTGTCCCCGTTTGAGTTAATGAGTGATGAAGTCCTCAGCCAGCGAACAAGGCTTCTCTCTGTGCTGACTCGAGCCGGTGTTAGTTAATGACTAATTGCGGCATTGTGTTTACCATTACCTGTCAAGGTGAGTGAGTGGTACAGATGGTTCTGTTAGAGCGGGACAGCTGACCTGACCGACTGTACCGTGTGCAGTGGTCAGGTTGTGTCATCAGCCAAAAATGGAACTCAGTGGAAATATTTACATGAGATCTGCATTATGTCAGCCAAATATCTGGGCTGGATGTTTTTGTACGGGCTCTGATGACTGTTTTGACCAACTATTGTTCACTAGCAAAAGGTGTGGAAAGGGTCCTGTTGAGACCTGCAAATGCCAAAGATCTGTTTAATGCTCTGTGCGCAAGCAGCTTTTGAGGGAGAGACGGCAAGAAAACGAGTGCACAGCTAGTTTGTAAACTGCACACAAATTCTTCAACACAGAGAAGCGCACCCCGGTCGCAGAGGTTAAACTCAGAAGCTCGGGGGTTACGGACACAGGCAGGTGGCGGTGTCAGGAGAGCGTCAGCTTGCAGCTATGGACTTGAACCCAGATTGAAGCCTCATGTTTTGGGAAGTGTCCGTCATTCTTAATGCTGAGTTTGAATCCTGCTCAGCTGAAAGCTTCACCAGTAAAGCTCGAAGCCGAGAGCTGAGAGTGAAGGCCTTGGTCATCTGTGCACACTGAAATAAATTAACAATCAAATACCGGTAATACTAATGAACTCTTTGGTTCGTCGTGTGTCTAATTAGGCAGGTAATTAATTTTTGTCAGTTTGTGCTTAAACACCAAGTGTTAAGCTGAGAAACTGTGTCTCTGAGTGAAGGAAGGAGACACAGGTATTGCTACAGACAGTGTTGTGGAATGTGTGGTGTTTTTGTGGTTTGTGAAGTGTTTGGTTGGGGGAAGGACCTAAAACACTGTTGAGCTACTTCTGAGTTGCAGGCCCCTCCCCCCCAGCTTGAACTCAGTCTTTGCTCTCTTTCCCTTAAAGGGACAGTTACCTCACAGCGTCCCTGGCCTCGCTCTCCTGTCAATCTTTTGGTCTTCTTCTGTCTCTCTCTTTTCTGTCTTTGCTCATGAAGTTGATGTTGACCCACAGGCTGAAGATGTACACACACACTAACAGATAGCACTGACTGTAAAGGTTACTATCTGCCTCCACTGATGATATTACTCTCTTGTTGTCCCCCTAGGTCCATGTGTGGTCAGTGAAGTGTACCGGAGAGCAGCATGGCAGTGTGTCAGCTGAACATCTGGGTGAGATGAGGTGAGTTAACAGGCCCAAAAGTTTGCTTTAAAGCCCTAACCTGGGACCAGAGTGTGTTGTCAATCATCCACTCAGTGCACGTGCAAGGTTTAAGATTTATTTTTGGAAAAAATAAGCAAAAATCCTTTTTCACTAAATTTATTTTTGCTTATTTTTATAAATTCTGTCCAGTTGCAATTTTCTGACCAATT
This sequence comes from Seriola lalandi dorsalis, assembly GCF_002814215.2. Lineage (NCBI taxonomy): Eukaryota > Metazoa > Chordata > Actinopteri > Carangiformes > Carangidae > Seriola > Seriola lalandi. The sequence continues at coordinate 1,459,433 of NW_019525113.1, forward strand.
ATTTAACATTTTCAAATCTCTGCTTGTGCAGTGGTCAGATTTGTATTACTCCCAGAGAGAGAAATTATCTGAATTTGTCTTTCAACTTAAGTCTGAAATACCTATGATCATGTTTTGTATCTTCTCCACCAGTGTTGGCTGTAAGCAATGTGAGCTCCACTGACAAACAGGCACAGCTATTCTCCATACCGGACCTCCACCTCAATCACCAGCTAATCAAATGCACCAAGACAATAAACTGGCCAATCATGGCAAGCAGGTCACCAGTGACAGCCGGTCCCAGATACCGGGTGTAAACCAGCAGGCTCAGCAGCAGCCAGGAGCTGCTGGTCACCTGGGTTCAAAGGGCGTAGGCACTGGGAGCCATGGAGTCAAAACCAACCAGATTTCCCCTGGCAACCCTGGGCTAAAGGCGGTCAGCAAATCAATGAGCAGCGTCGGAGGGATGCTGAAAACCAAATCCAAGCGGGAGCGAAGTGTCTCCATCGACTCTGGTGAATCAAGAAATGCCATACCTCCAGCCCTGGAGACAGATGCCAAAGGAGGTAAGGCACGCACACACAGAAGAAACTGTGACAGCATCCGGGACACACAGACAGTGTGTTTCTGTTCTAAGTATGCAGAAGTTCACTTCCTTTACCTTCCTATCAGCCAAATCTTTACCCGAAATACCAGATTACGTGCATTCACCGCCTCCACAGCAGGAAGTGAATGTAAGGTCTGAGAGGACAGAAAATGTTGTTTTCTCTCTCACTGAAATGCCCTGACCTTTCAGTAAAGCGTCAGAATTTCCCCCTGGCTTTTGATAGTTTGTGCCATGCCTGTGCTGCAGTGATGTTTCTCAGATGAAGAAGCATGTGGGCTCGGAGGGAGAGACACAGGTCATGAGGTTGTGAAAACTTAGTAAGCCGTGAGAGGTTGTTATTAAAGCAGGAGATGATAAGTGGGTGGAAAGGTGTAAAGTTCCTTTTTGTGAGCGTCTCAGTAAATATTAGTGTTGATGTGGTAAGGTATTTGCATTTGTTTGCTGTTACTTATTTAGACGTGTTCACGTGAGGGTTTAACTGCAGATGACATTAATGTGATGTTGTGAAACTCATCAGGGCTTCCTGTGCATGCAATGAACCATAAACACACACACACGCATACACCTTGACACACTAAGAGGGAGAGGTGTGGTTCTAACACAAAGAGTGACAGAATGAAAGATAGAGTGGATCATTTGAAGGCAAACTCCTTCTGGCTCTGTTTGACCTCCCCTCTCCTTCTGTCTGTCGCGTTGCCTGTGATTTAATTTCTGTGTGTCGGAAAAACAAAAGTGCATTCAAATGAAATGCAAAAATAATCACCCCGCTATCAAACCTGGAAACCTGTAGAGGTGGTGACAAATAGTCTGATCGGGGGAGCAAACATGGCTGACTTTCTTGTTAAGATAAACCAGTAACAGAAACACTGACAGAAAACAAGAGGTCAGCTTGTTGTGCTTCATACAGCTTCATATTGCCTCTGTGGCCTCTGGAGGCAGCAGTACTCCCTCTGCTGTCAATGTCTCTGTACTGTCACTGCAGACTTGTTTGCCTCCTCCCTTACTGTACATTCTCAGTCTTTTAAGTTTGTGGTTTCCCAAGCTCATCTGATGTGTTTATTTGAAGGCAGTTTTCTGCCAAAAAACTCAGTAACATGTTGAGTAATGAACCGGGAAAAAATCTCCACTGATTTGTTTATAGAGCTTATATTATCTGATTGTCAATCTGTTTATTTCCTTGTCACCGTTTGGAGTCGAAAACCCACAGCTTTATTTGCTGTCAGAAGATGATTCTTACCGCACCGGCTACCGTGAGGAAATGTTAAGGCTGCAGCATATTTCTTGCGGCTGTTTGCACACAGCAGCTTGTGCATCCACAAAATTATTAGTGCACCCGTGTGAGAAGGCTCAGCACCTGACTCTCAAAACATTGCATGCTGCAGATGTGATTAGCATGCATGGCATATTGATGAGGGGAAAAAAAAAAAAAAGAAAAGAAAACATACAGACATGAGTAGAACTGCAAATGATCCTGGGTTTCATTTTTAGTTTAGATTTTTCAGGTGTGAATATTTCCTACTTTAGTTAATTTAAGAAAATACATTTATAGTCAGCTCAGTTTGTGTACTTCAGTGTTTACAAATGTTTCACTTTTTGCACAGGCAGAGAGAACATTTACATGTTTTTCATTGCTGTTTTCAGAGTGTTATGTCACATTTTCCCATGAAAGTATGAGAACACTTTCTGGTCACAACATGTTTGTAGAGGATATGGTTCAAAAACGGGTGCAGAAACCCACATTTTCAAAAAATAAAAAAAAAGAATTCTAGCTCTGGTTAACATAGTCCATAATTTCTCATGACATGACTATGGTCCATTTTGACTTTTTGATGCAGCTGGACACAATTTTGTAACAAAGACCATTTGATAATTGATTTAAAGTGATTCTGGCATTTGATGTGATGGGTTACATTATTCAAGACAGGTGTGAGCTTAACTTCCAGCAGGTAAGGCAAACTGCATTAGAACAGGTAGTAGCACACTTGCCTCTTCCTTCTGGAAAATACAGTGATGGGTGTAGACCATCAATGTTAAATGTAAAAAAAAATAGATAAATAAAACTGGTAAAACCCTTTAAAGGGACAGTACTGTGACAGTTGTTATCCAAGTTTTGATGTGTGTGTGTGTGTTATTCTGTAGAGGGTGTTATGCGCAGTAAGCGGCGCTGTGTTCTGGAGAAGAAACAGCCATACAGTGGAGATGAATGGTGCTCTGGCCCTGACACAGAGGAAGATGAAGACAAGCCACACACTACGACCCACCGTGAGTCTGTCTACCTCCTCAGGGGAGGAAACACATTGAATGTAGCGCAGTCCTCACTAACAATGGTGTCATTGTGGCCACAACTGTGTAGGCTATTTGAATTGCTCATAGAAATCCCACACCATGTCTCAATTCTATTTTCTAAGCAAACAACTGGTTAAAGCCATAAATTATCCATTGCTTTTCTCAGATCCTGTTCATACACTGAAAGGAAGAAGATATCAGCTTGGAACGCCAGTCTATCCACTGATTTGACTTTACATGTGTTTTAGCTCCATCTAGTGTTTAGATGTAGCCAAAAGGATGTACTGGTATTACAATTGTAAATGAGGAGACCACTTGTAGCAAATTAAACCAGTGTGCTGATGATTTTTCTCAGGGGAGCGTGGGCTTGCAGGTCCTCTCCAGGGGCTCTCGGATCGACTGTCTGCGGGACCCATGTCTGAACCTGGGGGTCCTGTAATGGGATGTGGAGTGGGACCAGGGTTAAAAGCAGAGCCACCTCAATCTTCACAGCAAGTGGTGTATGTTTTCACAACCAGCCTAGCCAACAGGTGAGAACTGTGTGCAGGTGATTATTCACATCAGAAGTACAGATATCTAGATTTTCTTTATATTTTCAACTTGATTTAGATTGGATTGTGTCCTCCAACACTGAATTTTGCAACTGCAGTAATCATTTAGTTTTGTATTATTCCTCTTTACAGTGCTGCAGAGGCAGTAATGAAAGGACAGACCGATTCCATTCTTCTGTTTCACCAGCAAAATGTTCCAGGCACCAAGTTGGAGCAGGTCAGACATCCGCAGCTCAGTGGCAAATGAAACCTGTTGAGTTTGTGTGAAACTTGTTGAACTATAGTGGAGTAAAAGTGTTTTCCACAGTAAAGATAACAGGTGCAAAATATGTGGGAAGGTTCATTTGTTTAGCTATTTTGGTCTCAGATGCCTCCTAGTTCCTGTTTCCATTAGCATTTGTTATGACTGAGACTATACTGAGAAAGTGAAGTGCATGTGTTTTTCTGGCAAATTGATAGGCAACGTATAATATGATATGATGTGTGTGTATACATATATATACATTGCATGCTGCAGATGTGATTAGCATGCATGGCATATTGATGAGGGGGGGAAAAAAAGAAAACATACAGAGATGAGTAGAACTGCAAATGATCCTGGGTTTCATTTTTAGTTTAGATTTTTCAGGTGTGAATATGTTCTGCTTTAGTTAATTTAAGAAAATACATTTATAGTCAGCTCAGTTTGTGTACTTCAGTGTTTACAAATGTTTCACTTTTTGCACAGGCAGAGAGAACATTTACATGTTTTTCATTGCTGTTTTCAGAGTGTTATGTCACATTTTCCCATGAAAGTATGAGAACACTTTCTGGTCACAACATGTTTGTAGAGGATATGGTTCAAAAACGGGTGCAGAAACCCACATTTTCAAAAAATAAAAAAAAAAGAATTGTAGCTCTGGTTAACATAGTCCATAATTTCTCATGACATGACACATCCTTTTGGCTTTATAATATAATAACAAATACTATTATGTTTTTAATTGCCTGAACTTGTTTCTTTTTCTGCTTTTGTCACAGGGCCACCCATCAGGGAAGCTTCCTAATATGTCTGAGAAGGTAAACTCCAGCAGTTCTCCACCCACAGGCACCCCGAAATCCCAAAGTGGAACTCCGCGGCCTGCCTCTGCAGGAGTTGGAGGCCCATTGCATCCTGCAGGCACGCCGTCATCAGCAGGACACTCAGATAATGAATCCTCTCAGACCAGATCCGGAGGAGCCTCCAGCAATAATAGCATTGTTGCCCATAGGTCAGAGGGAGGGAGCACAACCACACCTGCAGGCCCAGTCCCAGGAACTGGAGATGGGGATGTTGCAGGGGGTATGCCTGTTCCTGTTGCTACTGTTTCCCCCTCAGAGAGTCCCTCCATTTTATCTGCACACCTACAGAGTGATATAGGTCAGAGGAGTGGCCCAGGGAACACAGATGGTCTTTCCAAAGAGCAGCTGGAACATAGGGAGCGCTCTTTGCAGACGCTGAGAGACATAGAGAGACTGCTTCTGCGCAGTGGGGCAAGTGGAGGCCCTGGAGATACAGGAGGATCCAACAACAATGCTACTAATAACTCCTCCAACTTAAATAACAACAACAATAGTGATAGGAGTGGTATTCTTGAAGACAGTGACAATGGTACTAATAACTCTGGAAACTGCAGTAGCAGCAATGTGCTATCATCAGCCTTGGTTCCAATGGGCGGTATGAAGAAATATGAAGAACCCCTCCAGTCCATCATTTCTCAAACACAGTCCCTTGGGGGACCTTCCCTTGACAGCCCTCAAATGGACTCTCACCATAACCTACCACAACATCCCCATCACCAGCTGTCTTCACCTGGGGTCAACATGGGTCCCTTACATGGACCAGAAGGGCTAACCCCAGAGCAAATGGCGTGGAGGAAACTTAAAGAAGAATACTACCAAGAGAAGAGACGGCAACAGGAAATGCAACCCCCCACACATCCCCAGCACTTTAGGATGGTGAATGAGATGGGCATACATGGAGGTCCCATGATGATGAGAGGGCCCCCTCCTCCCTACCACAGCAAGCCTGGAGACCAGCAGTGGGGTCCTGGCAATATGATGGGAGGAGGAATGGGTGGAAATGTACGAATGATAGACATGCACCAAGAGGGACCCCGTGGTCCAAGGTTCCTGGGACAGATGCAGAGAGGGCCACCTGGAGGAGGAGGGTTTCCTGGGAGTCCAGGGGGAATTTTATCAATGGAGGGTCTAGGGCCCCAAAGGCCCACCAGACCAGGGATGATTTGGCTGGATGATATTGGTGGCGGAGGTCCTTTCCATGGCTGTTACCCCGGTGGACCTCCTCAGCACTTACAGGGTGACCCAGAGCATCTGTTAACACGGGAGGAAATGTTTCGTATCATGGAGAAACAGCAGATGCAAGGGCTTCCCAGGTTTGAACTTGACAGATTAGCAAAACAGCAGCAACAGGACAATCTGAGCTCAAGAATTATGGATAATCCTGGGGGGCCAGACTTTTCCAATTTGGGAATGGGCCGGGGCCCACCCTCCACTCGGGGTGATCCTATGGACTTTCCCAGCTCACGGGAAATTATGGGCTCTCCTGGAGGGGGTCCTCAGATGAGAGACTTGGTAGATTCTCCTCTGGGGAGCAACCTCACAATGAACATGAACCCACAGATGAATGTTCAGCAACAACAGCAGATGATATTATCTCAGAAGCTCCGAGGGGGTTCTGCTGGAGGGGGACCTTTAGGTGAGATGTTTAGCCCTGGAGAGATTTCACGAATCAGGGCTTCACAGAATGGAAGAGGGGCACATAAAGTAATGATCCCAGGACATGATGGCCCCTTTCAGTTTCCCAATCAAGGTCCCTTCTCTGGAGGACAGGTGGAAGGGCCCTATCTTCAACAACCTGGCCCTGCAATGTTTGGGCCTGATCAGCAAGGTCCTAATCAAATGGGAGGTACATCGCGGCTTAGTCACATGCCGATGACTGGAGGCCTCAGGGGAGCAGACCTCGGTCCTAGGCACTCCTCTGACCTATCAATCAATGTTAACCCTTTGACCTCTCCTTCAGTGCCTCCTCCTCATCAACTCAAGTCACCATCCCTCAACCAAGAGCCATCTCCTCTTCTACCTTCCCCCTCCGCTCCAGGACTGAAGTCACCCTCACAGATCTCCTCCGCAGGGCATCACCCCCCTCTTCCCCCTGCGTCTGGTGCTGGGACTCCTTCCTCTTCTTCCATGAAGTCTCCCCAGGTAATGGGGTCTTCGAACCTTGGGTTGCACTCTCCGTCTGCCTCTCCTGGACGACTGAAGTCCCCAGTCATGGCTGTGGGCTCTCCAGGGTGGACGTCTCCTAAAACAGCTCTTCCAAGTCCAGGCGGTCCAGCCAGTGGGAAAGTAGTGGGCAATGGAGGAAGTAGTTCCACTGAGACAGGTACACTCAGAATCCAGTAAAATCACACATCAGAGATCCTAGCATTGGTATCTCTGATGTTTGATCATCATTAATGATGTTCCACATATTACTGTGACATTAATTATTTTTTATTTTTTTTGCAGGCCAATCACTTCCCCCCAGGAGCTCCAACTCTACCCCCATTAGCCAGCCGGGCTCCATGAATCCTAGCATGCCATTTACTTCGTCTCCCGATGCCCCTCCAACTCAAAATCCTTTATCCCTTATCATGTCTCAGATGTCCAAGTATGCCATGCCCAGTTCTACTCCTCTCTACCATGATGCAATCAAAACAATTGCCACTTCCGATGATGAGATGCTGCCTGATCGACCTCTTCTATCTGGTGTTAGCATTGGAGGTATGAAAATAAGGGCATATTGTTACATAGACATGAAACTCCTCATAGTTTGGCAGTATGCAGAGAGGATGCAGTAGAATGGCTCTGGTTCAGTAGATATTTCCATGCCATCAGAGAAAGACTGAGTGAATGACGTGTTAACTCTTAGACATGTGTTGTTTTGCTATAAAAACCTTCTCTCATCTAAATAGGTAGGTAGGCAGTAGTGCAGTTTGATAATATGAAGACATTCAGTTAATATTTCATAAGTCTAATGGGTTGAGAACTGGGGCTGTCTATTATGTCTATTAAATGTTAATGTGATGTTAGTGCGATTTTTTTTTTCACATGCTGGCCTTGTTTTATCACCAGGAAACATGGGGAACCCCCAAACCTCCCAGTTATTAGTCTCCCAAGGCTCCATTGGTCCTCACAGTGATCCACAAAGCCCCATGGGAATTGTAAGCCAAGCTCAGCAGCACCTGTCACATGACGCCTCAGGACCTGTGCTTTCTTCCCCAAACCAAATGGGCATACCTGCCATGAATTCTGCCATGATGGGGGGAGGCGCACCTGACGGAATGGGGCCCTGCAATGTTTCACCCATGTCTCAGAACCAGATGGCAGGTTTTCCTCGCATGCAGCCACCATCTCATGGACCCATGCACTCACCTATTGGAGGAATGTCACAGAATTTCCCTCAGGCTAATGAAGATATTCTACCACCCCAGCACATACACCTGCTTAGCAAAGGTCATCCTCACCAACGCCCCCCTCACCCCTCGGACTCATTTGCCTCTCTGCCCATGGGGGAAGGCCCGGATCTTAGTGAAGTCATACGACCCACTCATACGGGGATCCCTGAATTTGATCTCTCCCGCATCATTCCTTCTGATAAGCCCAGTAGCACTCTTCAGTATTTCCCCAAGAGTGAGCCACATCAGAATCCACACCAGGGGCCACCATCCCAGCAACCTACTCCACAGCAGCTCCTCAAACAGCTGTCTTCTTCTGGCCCCCCACACAACAGTGGTCCTTCATCCAACCCCCACTTAGCAAACCTACAGAATATGATGGATGAACAGCAGCTGCCACCTCACCCCTCACATGGAGGGATACGCCAAAGTATAGGCATTCCTCAGGGGGGCTCGAGGGGTATGGTTTCTGGTGGGGGCATGGGCCCTATGTGCCCCCCTGGACATATGATGGGAAGGACAGGCATGGTACCCCAGCAGCAACTCCAGCAACAACAAGCCATGATGGCCAACAGCCTTCTCCACCATCCTTCCAACCCATACCCTGGCATGATGCCCTCCCAGCAGCATCCACACAATCTGATGGCACAGCAAAACATTATGATGATGCAGGCTAAGCAGCGAAGCATGTCAATTCCAGGGGATCCCTTTGGCCCCCAGGGTCCTCTAATGTCCCCTCAGGGTCCCATAATGGGCCCCCCCCACCCACAGTCTGGTATGATGGGCCCTCAGTCTCTCAGACAGCGGGGAATGTCTCTGGACAGTCCCATTGGCTATGGCCCTGGAGGCATGGCCAATATGCCATTCTGACCCAGCTCACATAAACTGTAAAAAAAAAAAAAAAAATAATGGAAAAAAAATATTTCCACTAGGTTAACTTCCCATTGTGTCCAATTTTTTTCATTAATGTTATTCTTGCAGTTGTTTCAAAAGAGGAATGTAAAAACAATATATCAGTGATAATCTTAAAATTTTAGATTACAGCTGATTAAAAAAATTATTATTTAAAAGCACTGTATCATGGTTCAATAACAAATCTGAAGCCATTTTCTAAAATACTGTAAAATATGTATATTTCAAAGATGTGTGTACTTGTTGTGGGAACAGAGTGGCGGTCAGGAGAGGAGTGCCTCAAATTTCTATTTGTTTTAAAATCATTGATTTATTTTCTCCAACTACCAAACTGTTGTGCAAAGAAGTTACACTCACATACACATATACTGTATATATATATATATATATATATATATATATATATATATATATATATATATATATATATGTACGTGTGTATATCTAATATATGTATATGTGTGTGTGTGTGTGTAATATAATATATACTTGCTGTATATAAGATGCAATTTGTGATTGTTTGCAGTTGTTCTGTATAACTGTGTTTTAATAGAAGTCTAAAAATAGAATAATACTGATCTCTAAGGTGGTTTAGTTTTGGTTATTGTGTTGTCAATTACTGTTGTTTGATAACACTGGCAAGGGGACATGGTTGTTGTGTTATATATGATATCTTTATTTCATTCAATCAGCAGTTGCTAAAATACAAGCAAAAACAGGTTACAACAACAATATTTTTTTTTTTGACTGGGTAAATAAAACATCTTACAATCAAGTTAGCAGTGGGTAATATATTGTCAGAACTTCTGATAAAATAGTAACATTTTTCATCATTACAAGCGAAATATAGAACAGAACATAAGCATTTTAGTTACAGCTCACATTGTATGAGAGTTTATTAGATGAGGACTGCGCTGGTGGTTGTTGCGGCGTCAGAAATGGATGGTCGACTGTGACCCTGATATCTGATGAAAGGCAGACACACACGTCTGCAGCCCAGTTCAAAAAGCAACCGAATTAACTCATTGCGAAACTGCACCCCAACAAAGGCATACAGGAAAGGGTTCAGGCAGCAGTGTGACAAACCCAGGCTCTTTGTAACATCAAGGGCTATTTGCAGTAGGTCATAAGATTTACAGTCATCAAATGAGATACCCTTCAGGTCTACCATAGTTTGTATCACTAAGGTGATATTATATGGGAGCCAACAGAAGCAAAAGACAAGAGTGACAATTAAAGCCAGTCGAATGGCTCCTTGCTTTGCTTGGCTTTTCTGACTTTTGCACAGAGTAACCGCCAATGCTGTGTAGCAGTAGCTCATGACAGCCAGAGGGAGGAAAAAGCAAATGTGATCTAAGACTCTTTTGGTCAAAACCCAGTTATGTGCATTGATATTATAATTATAATAGAAACAGGAGAGCCTGGATGTGTTTGTGTGTTCCTCCTTTACAGCAAGAAACACAATATTTGGCACTGATAAAGCCAAACAGACCAGCCATAGTAAAATGCATGTTAGTTGCACTATTTGTGGACGTCGACTTCGCATACTAGGAATAGCATGAACAATAGCCAAATACCGATCAAACCCAATGCAAGCGAGAAGGAAACTCCCACAGAGGAGGTTAAGATTTTTCATCAGCTCAATCAGTTTGCAGAGGACCTCCCCAAATACCCAACCAGAGGCTTTGTCAGCCAAACTGAAAGGAAACGTGAAAAGGAGCATCAGGTCAGCCAGGGCAAGGTGCAGTAGGTAGATCTCAGTAATACGCAGGAGGCGCCAACGTCTCAGGAGGACGGTTATCATCAGGCCGTTCCCCACTACACCCAGCAGGAAGATCAAGCTGTGAAGCACGGCATCAAAGGTCTGCAGGCCCAGGTTCTCTTCATCACAGAAGCCAGACTGATCGTCTGTTGTGTTCCAAAAGATGTAGTCTGTATCATTGTCGAGGTCTCCTATGTAGGTCATCTTCAAAATATAAAAGGTGGGGGTGGGGGTGGAGATAGTTTTAATGACCAACACAGTTAGATAATCACTTTGTGTGCTGCTGCCTGTGTGCAGATTTCTGAGTCAAAGGAAGGAAACACTGAATAGGCCAGATTTTTTCACTTCCCCTTCACAATAACTGAGAATGCAAATATGTTGAAACATCTCACTTTGGTTGTATAATAATAGCAGTAATGAATAGTGATGAGTTTTTTCCCCCAGGCAACAACCAAGTTATTATTATATCTGGTGGAGAAGTCACTCACTGCAATGTTAGAGCCGTGAACCATAAAAACACCAAAAAATATGTCCATATATCTTTAATATATAAATGCGATGTTTTACAAATATATTCATAATTTTTCACATAAGACTTTGCATTCCACTGTAATATTAGCAACAAAATATACTCTGGACTATAGTTAAACCAGTTTTATCATGTAACTACAAAAAAATAGAATGATTGAATAAGACCGAGCAGTAAATATATTTATAATATTTAGATATATATTAATAGAAAAAAAAATTCTGTTCCAATAAAAATAAATTTTAGACTTCAAAATCATGCAAACTAATAAGAGTTGATTTGCTGCTGCCCTTAGTGTCAGTGTTATCACTGGGCTTGGACCTGTTCCTATGATGATATGTATGTTGGGGTAAACCACTTTGATTAGGAATCAGGAATAATCACAGATATAGTCGCATATGTGTTCTTTACCTTCTACATCAGTGTGATGATAAATTAATTTCAACCTTTTTAAAACCTGTGAAAATTTTGAAAAATTGAACATTTGTCCCTCACTTCACACACAATGAAACAAACCCACATCAGTTCAGTGCATTTAACGGATCAGAAATTCATGTCTCTGTAATTTGTGGTGTCTCAACTTTGTAACAACGGAAAAAAATCTTGTAGTTAAATCTAAATCATAGGAAGCAGCTACATGTTGCTCATTACCTTAAAATGTATTGCTATAAAATGCCAGGTGCTGCAGCTGAGGCTTGGAAAATTTTAGAATTACACTGTACTGTCTTAGATAGTAGATTATAACTACTGGAGAGTAATGACAGAACTAAAGAACATTTGACTACAGTCTAAATCACAATAAGACTCAACCTGTTGTTTACTATAGGACATTCTTATTGGTTATAGAGATTACAAATTGAACGTGCACACATGCTGCATTTGAATATCTCAATTTAAAATAAATTACCCGCTATATATATATATAAACCCTTTTGAGAGACAAAAGTTCTACAGAAATGTAATTTTTCACTTCAACAATTTTTAATTATGTCTTACCTCAAACTCTTCAAAAATGTGTGTTACAGCCATCTGGGTAGATCCTGGTCACTTGAATGTATTTCACACTGCTGTGTGCTGAAATGTGTTCTACTTCCTGTCAGTGCTGCTTCTTATATATTTGCTTTGCTGATTTCTTTGCTGGGGGTTTTGTTGCAGCTCCGGGTGCATTTGAAAGAAACAAGTCAAAACAGAGAAAAGGTTCATAACAGGCTCTCTGTAATAAGCAAGAGCAGGAATGAAGGTCCATGTAACTCCACCCTACAGTAATTTCCAGCTTTTGACAAACAACAGGCAATTATACCAAATTAGTCCGATTTATTTGTTTTTTTCTGAAAACAACTACACATCCTTACAAAGCTTATCTGAGTATTCATCCATGCTCTAACAAGATTATTTTGAATAACACCTTTCATCATCCAGCCTTATCATTTAAATCAGTTCTGTGTTTCCGACGGCAACATTTATCACAAATACATCATGGAGATAAATCTTAACCTAAGCTTATTAATAATTGAACATAAGTATCTTGGAGATACTTGGAGGGGCTCTGGTTAGAGTAGTGGGCTTATGACCGGAAAGTCTAATTTGCTACAGTAGCAAAGGGGTTCACCAGATAAATATGGCTGCGGAAAGCCAAAGAGAGCAAGGTCAGCAGGTCAGGCTGTGGTTGTACTAGGCATTAAATGCTTTACTGTTTTTTTATGCAGGAGATGTATGCACTGAATGTATGTGTATTATTGTGTGTGACAGGGACAACAACGTATCTTGCCACTGGAATGGTTGTAGGTGTAATACAAAAACAACTTTTTACATTTTATCTACAGAACGCAACAAGAAAAGCAACTTTACTTCCCCCTTTTCTTAAATTTAAAAAGATAAATAAAGCGGATTATTTGATTTTTATGTGTAACTGGGTTCAAATACTGTTTTCCAATGAAATGATACTATTAACTGAAAACGACCTGGTTTCCCGCAATATGATTTACAGTTAGAAACCACAGCATTCGCTCTCTGTTTGGTTTCACTGTGTGGGTGGGCCCTCCGTTAATGTCAACATAAGAATTAGTCATATTTTAATTTGATGTATCTAGCTATTTAAACTAATTAAAGTTTCTGTTGCCATTGGTGTCAGTGTAGTAGCTACTGGGCCTGGGCCTGTTCCTATATCAGAATTAAAGTGAAAGTAAAGTAAATCATCAGTGTGATGTGTTGTGGTAAACCACTGTGGACTTAGATATAATCACTGTTCTTTACCTTCTACATCAGAGTGATGATAAATGAATTTCAAGCTGTTTAAAACCTGTGAAAATGAGAAAAATGGAACATATCACCCTGCTCTCCTTTCATGACATACATATAGGATGTATATACATTGAATTTACTTCTTGCTTATTTCGCCGATGAGTCAACAGGAAAGAACCAGTTCACACTGAAGGTGACAAATCCACATCTGTTAAGATGCATTTAACAGATCAGAAATTCATCTTTTTGTTATTTGTGGTTTATGTTTCTCAACTTTGTTTTAATTTAAAAATCCTTTAGTTCTTTAATCATAGGAAGCATCAATGTGTTGCTCATTACCTTAGAATTTCTTGCTATAAAATACCAGATGCTGCAGCTGAGGCTTGGGAAATATTAGAATTACGCTTTACTCTTAAATAGTAGATTATAACTACTGGAAGGTGTCCACCAGCAGTTAAAGAACATTTGAGTACGGACTAAATCACAATACTTACAAATTGAATGTGCACACGTGCTACATTTGAATATCTAAATTTAGAGCAGAATGTGATGCACTATATATGCTAATATGATTAAAAAAAAACCTTTAAAAACAGTAGTTCTACAGAAATTTACCTTTCACTTCAATAATTCTTGTTTTAAGTGTGTGTTTGTTTAATTTTCTAAAGATGATGCAACAAGAAAACGACCTGATTTCAAACAATATGATCTACAGTTAGAAATCAAAATATTACTTGCATGTTTGGGTGGGCAAAAATAAGAGTTAGTCATATTTTACTTCCTTGATTGTGTCTAGACAGATGCAGCTTATAAGCATTTTAAATCATATGTAATCAACAACAGATTACATGGTGGGGCAGGGGGGATGCTGTTGATGGGGGGTTGAAGCTTGTAGAAATAAAGGAGACCAGACTACTACATTTTAGGGAGTTTGTGTTCCATTAGCTCCACAAACTCATTATATATACTGCTATATTAAAATACATTTTGGGGAAAAATTCAGGGTTATCATGATGCATTCACTTATTAATTGGACTATTCCTGATTGAACTGAGTTAAAGGAAACACAGAGGGCACACAATGCCAACAAAAACTCGGGATGGATAGGTCCAGTAGAGTCAATGTAGTACGGTAAGACAGTCTTCAAGTATTATTTTTCACAGGACACGTTTAATTCCTAAATGGGTAAGCAAATATAAATTAATTAATTAATTAATGTATTTATTTATTTATTAATTGCTATTTTTTTAATCTATCTATCTATCTATCTATCTATTTATCTATCTATCTATCTATCTATCTATCTATCTATCTATCTATCTATCTATCTATCTATCTATATTTTAAATATGACCTTTATTTTGTCTTTTATACAAGTGGGTTTTTACGGTTAAGGTAATGGTTTTGGTTAGGCAAATAGTATGGTTAAGGTTAGGAGTTTGTCTCCAGGAAATGAAAGTAAGTCAGTGTAATGTCCTCTGAAGTCATGCATGTATGTGTGTGTGTGTGTGTGTGTGTGTGTGTGTGTGAGTGAGAGAGAGAGAAAGAGAGAAATGGGGAGGGTTCCATTCCTGTCCCTTCCCTCCTCCATTATCACAATACTACAAATCTGGTATTGCAGACAGACACATACTATATGTACAGCAAAAACACTGCATCATTCACAGAGCCTTTTTATAGTACTCCTCTAATTATTACTTAAACATTTTCCCTTGTTTATTCCGGTCTCCTCGCTCTTCTGCCTCATCACGAGAGCTACCGTTCAAATCGTCACTGCTGCCATTGCCATCCTTTTACACTGTCCCCCTGTATACAGCTCATGTTCCTTGTCTTCCTCACTGGTTCCCTCCTCTGAATCCGATAAACCATCATGTGGCAAAAGCACCTCACCTCTCTCTTTTTTGAACGATAGATAGATAAATGCTGACAGAAATTCCCTGAAAACCTTTGTACACTGGTGAATGAATCAACTGTACAGAGTAAAATAAAAAGTAATCAATATTTCATACCTTTATATTATTGATTATCTGTAATCAAATATATTTTCGGGGGTGGAGGGTCAGTGTCCAGGTGCTTCCATTTTGGATTTTGATATGATGAGTACATTTTTCAATATTGGCATGAAGTCACATGACCTGAGTACCTGACCCACCCCCCCATTCAGTGTTTCTCAATACTTAAAATGTACCCACTTAATGCTTCTCCGTCTATCTCCAATGTCTGTCAAATGTCTGTATCCCCCTCCCCAAGGATAGAGAACCCATTTAAGGGTTAAGGTAAAAACCTTGATTTGAAATGAAATCAGCTGATTAGCTGGATGGGGGCGGGTTCAAATACGAGTGGAAGCCATCTTGAACGGCTGGTTGACAAGAGTGTTTCGTAGTCAGCTAAAAATTGATTACACCGTTCAAACGCCACATAGAAGACCGGTTATTTCAGTTATCCGAGGTAAATGCATGTACATCTAAACAATTTGTACTTGTAGGTAGTTCTTTATCAGATACGGAATTATTTTGTGGTAACTTTTACAATTAACATTAAGTGTTAAATGTTATTTCGCCATCGTTAGCTTGCTAGCAGACCTAGCACGGCAGCTGAATCGGCTGGAGTAGCTGATATTAGTTGGTGGTGGATATCTACTCTTGTTTTTTAAGTGAACATTGGAAAATGTGTCATTTATCATTGATACTATAATTGTAACGTATCGGATGGATATAATTATTTGACTCCGGCATCGTACCGTCGATTACCGAAGCAGCACAACATTAGCATGAAGCTAAAGCTTCATGTGCTAGTTGGCCAGATGTCGGTGGCTAGCAGAATGGTAGCTCAAGGCTAGTTGCTTTTTAGTTAGTTGGGTTATATAGACATGGCGTGCTCCTGGTCAGTCACGTATTCGAGTATTTGTGCACTAGACTTCTTATACGGCAGAATCTGGGGTAACTGTATTTTCAAGACAGATGTGTTTGAATGTCCGTCTGTCAACGCAGTTTCCACATTGTTAGCAAAGGTTAACTAAATAACATTCCCACCCACCGCTGCGTCGGCTAACTTTTGACGTAGGCCAGCCTCCACTGTTATAGCTATTGATTGAGCTAAATGTTGACTTGATACGTCTCCCTACCCTCCCAGTGTCACATATTGTCTTTTGCCTCACAGCGTCATTCAGTTACATAATTGTTTCGGTCGGTATTGGGTTTCTAACATTGTGTCTCTTATGTTGCAGGGTTGGAAAAACCACAGTAAGGACGCGGCGGCACAGTTTGGCTAAATGAGATGGCTAGCTGAACAGTCAGCCAATGCTAGTTAAGCCCTCCTGGTGTATGGTTTTCCAGAGAACATTGGCAGATTACATCTATGCTAAGACCTAATTTGCTAAAGGAATCTCGTTGTCTTAAAAGTGAACAGAGGAATTTGTTTCTTGGCACTTGATGTCCAAGAAACAATATTGCTGAAGAACCTGCTGAGACAGAAGATTTGGACACTTAACATTTAGATTATTATTATTAAAGACTCAAGAGGGAAGGACAATCTTGAGTGGTCCCAGCAGAGTGGACTCACTTCATCCAGAGACTGTTAAGAGTTTCATTGCTTTTGGAACAGACAAGTTAAGCTAAGTAAACATGAGTACCGCCAGGACAGAGAACCCAGTGATTTTGGGCTTGTCTAATCAGAACGGACAGCTCAGAGGCTCAGTGAAGCCTGCTGGAGCACCAGGTGGAGGTGGAGGAGGCCCTCAGCAACAGCAACTTAACCAGATGAAAGGCACAATTAACAATGGTAATTCCCAACCAGCCCCTACAACTAATGCTGTCATCAAGTAAGTTATTTGAAAAGCCAAGAATTTGGACTTGGTTGATCTATGCATGTTGGCATTATTATTATTATTATTATTATTATTATTATTATTATTATTATTATTATTATTATTGTCAATTCTTTTTGCTTTTGCTTATAAGAACTTTACCTTCCACAGGCCTGGAGATGACTGGAAGAAAAATTTGAAATTGCCCCCCAAGGACATGAGGATGAAAACTTCGGTTGGTATAAGACAGTTATGATACTGTTCTGAAATCCATCAGATTTGAATGTAGAAATTGCAGATAGAGCAAGGCTTCATTGTACACATTATTATTCCAAACAAGGTGTTGAATGATAAAAACCTTTGCCTTTTTAAATAAAACATTTTATTTAGAAATTAATTATTTCGCTATACAATGCATTAAGTGTTACATGGTAAATGGCACTGATGTAGTCACAGTCGAGGTTAACATTGCATCTACTTGAGCTGAGAAACTTGGTGCTCAATTTACCTCTTTTAGCTCTTAGCTTACAGAAATGCTGTATTTCTATAATCATTGTGTAGCTGATGAAATAGATTGTTGTGGAACATTGTTTATCATTTTACAAGCTCGTGAGCTGTTTTCATGAAAACAAATCTTGCTTAAGACTTGTTTTATGACGATTACAGGATGTGACTGCAACAAAAGGCAACGAGTTTGAAGATTATTGCCTAAAGAGGGAGCTGCTCATGGGAATCTTTGAGATGGGTTGGGAAAAGCCATCTCCAATCCAGGTAGATTCAGACACAACTCAGATTTTATCCCCTTTGACAGCTGAACAACAAAGTGTCAATGTGTTTAAGGAAGTGCATGTTTTCATAATCATAAAGTTGGGTGTATTTGAAACATCCTGGCAGCCATTCCAATGCCTTGCCTTAAACACCACCAAAATGTTCTTTGGTTCCTTTGCTAAAATAAAACCATATGAAATACTTGGATTAATAAAACACTCAAAATAATTGCAGTCTACCACTGATTGTCTCACTCTGTCACACTACATTAAATTACATATAATGTGTTATTGAAATAGAGTACAGGATTTAATGCAAGACAATTGCCCCCCCCCCCCAAATCACTGTTTATTTTTATTTTGACTGGCACAAGATTTTGCACATCCATTAATAGTTATCAGATGAGTAATTGTAATCACTGGTTAAACCTGACTTTGACTTTGTGCTACCATTGAGTAAAAATGTGATTTTTCTACAATACTTTGGTTTAGCTGTATTTTCTGTTGTGTGAAATACTGAAATGAAATCAGTGAACTTGGTAAACATACCTGCTAAACATCAACATTATTATATTGTCTTTGTGCATTTTGTCATGCTAGCATTACCATTAAGGCCAAAGCACCACTGTGCTTGAGTACAACCTCAATTCCTTATGCTTCACTGATAAACCTTAAATAAAATTACAATAGTATAATTCTGAATTACATAGAATAATTACCAGATAAGTATCACCCCCCTGTCCACATGCACACGATTGCCTGTGTGTGCTCTCTCTTGCTAACCAATGAACTGTGGTTTATATTGATGATAATTTACTTTCCATCCAGTCACTCTTCATGTAATTTAAGTGAAAACACCTTTGTATTGACTCTTTGAACATATTTTGTTAGAGCAGACATTATTTGCAGGTACCAAAATGCGCTGACTAAACCCAGCCAAAAAAAATAGTATTGTGTATTAATGTTACTACTGCTTTGTGTGCAGGAGGAAAGCATTCCCATTGCACTGTCAGGAAGGGATATTTTGGCCAGAGCCAAGAATGGCACGGGAAAGAGTGGAGCCTACCTCATTCCCTTACTTGAACGCATTGACCTGAAGAAGGACTGCATACAAGGTGAGAGAGCTAGTTTTCTGCTATGGTTTACTCACAGTAAATGTCATAAAGATGACAATTGACTCGCACCTAATCTCAGTCTTTCATCGAGAGAATGGGGAAGAAACGGGATGGAATGGAACAAAAATCACAAATGAGAATAAAATCTATAATACTAACCACTGCTCATCATTCACAGCAATTTTGTGGTTCTTGAGTTACACCAGGCTGTTGGTGGTTGTATGTAAATTTAATGAAACTAATTGGTCATCAGTGAAGTGATCAAACACTGTTTCTTTTGTACTGTATGTAAGAAAAAAATTGTGTGTGACGCTTCAGTGTAGTTTCTACATCTCATTGTTGTGACTAGATTTTTTTTTTTTTTTTTCAAAAGCTTTGTTCATGTGTCCAAATTAAGACTGGCTGTGGAAGCTGGCTGAGGTTTAATTAATGTGTGAATACTCACCAGAATGTGTCTGTTTTTCCAGCTTTGGTCATAGTGCCCACCAGAGAACTGGCTCTGCAAGTAAGCCAAATATGTATCCAGGTCAGCAAACACATGGGTGGAGTGAAGGTAATGGCAACCACAGGTGGCACCAACCTACGTGATGACATCATGAGACTCGATGAAACAGGTAAACTTCACAATTTTACTCAAATTGTGCATGGGGGCATGAGATGCATAATTTCTGTGTCTATCCTCATGCTAAGTACTATGTTAATATCCATCTTGAATGACTTATTAAATAGTAAAATATTAATGCGGGTACTTAAGCTCTCATTCTAAACTTTCCTGTTGGGGCGAAAATCAATGACTGTTTGCGTTGGTTGATTGTTACATAATATTCAGTGCAAGCAAATGGAAATCCCCATCTGTTCTATGCTTCCTGTCAAATGAAGGCATTGTAATTTAAACTAGAAACTGGGGTTTTATATCTCTGGGCCCTGCTCTGAGATCTGTGCAAAAGATGAAAGTTATATTATTTTTTCAATATTTTGAGGCCCACATGAAGGATCAGTCTGGCTCTGCATTAAGTCTGGAAAGTCTTAGTGTCAGAGTCTAACACACATAGCAAAGGAGCTATGTCATTTCTGGTTGGATATTGGCACACTGAGTTTCTCAAAAAGCATTTGTTTGTTACTTAATGGTCACATCACAAAACCACAATGAGGTGGTTGTTAGTTTCTCCTTGTTGAAAGCCCTATTTATTGACTACATTGTTTATTATTCTTGAGTGTCTTCAACCTTTTTTATTTTCTAAATATCTCTGATGTTTGTGCAGCTACATTTTTGGAAGGCAAAGGGTGTTGATGTTGTGTGGCAGAGTGAATATTGCCCAATAACTGGAGAATTTCCTCTGAACTGCACTGTTGTCAGTGGTTGAATATTGCCAATATGATGTGATTTTTACATTCATGATCCTGCACTGTCATAACACTGCCATTCTTTAATGCAAATCCTATATATTTTTTTTTTTCACCATGTATTATTTGTTTTACAGTACATGTGGTGATTGCCACTCCTGGGAGGATTTTAGACCTCATCAAGAAAGGAGTGGCCAAAGTCAATCAAGTGCAGATGATTGTTCTGGATGAAGTGAGTTAAAAAGTTATTGTGTTGTTTTTTCTTCTTGATAAACCAGTGTGACTTAAAGAATTTAAATGTTCGCTTTAGACAGTTCTCAATATACCTTTCCCCCCATGTCCTTCTGGTCCACAGGCTGACAAACTTCTGTCCCAGGACTTTGTGGTCATGATGGAGGAGATACTGGGCTTTCTGCCCAAACAGAGG
Organism: Seriola lalandi dorsalis; assembly: GCF_002814215.2. Lineage (NCBI taxonomy): Eukaryota > Metazoa > Chordata > Actinopteri > Carangiformes > Carangidae > Seriola > Seriola lalandi. The sequence continues at coordinate 1,480,236 of NW_019525113.1, forward strand.
CAGATTCTGCTTTATTCTGCAACCTTCCCTCTCAGTGTGCAGAAGTTTATGGTACTTTACTATTTTCATTTCACTACTTGTCATTATTTTCCATTATGTTATAAGCACATCTACCTTTTTAATGTGTTGCAAAACCAGAATATAACTCCTGTCTTGTATCTATGATGTAGAATTCCCACTTGCAGAAACCCTATGAGATCAACTTAATGGAGGAGCTTACACTGAAGGGTGTGACTCAGTATTATGCTTACGTAACTGAAAGGCAAAAGGTCCATTGCCTTAACACCTTGTTCTCCAGGGTAAGTGTTTCCTTTGTGCACTTCTTGATACAGTTTTTAATGGACTAACTTTAGCTGTGTCATGAACAAAGCACTGTACACGTCCAATCAAACTGCAGACTTTTAATGCAAACTTGAGAAATGATGTCATTTATATTGAGTATTTTCTTTCTAACATCTTGTATTGGACATTACAACTGTTTATTGTTGGATACTTGTAATAAATGGCTGGAAACCTTACAGTCCAAGCAATGATCTCACCAGAATTTAATATTCATTTTCTTTTTCAGCTCCAGATCAACCAGTCTATAATCTTCTGCAACTCCTCTCAGAGAGTAGAGCTCCTTGCCAAGAAGATCTCCCAGCTTGGTTATTCATGTTTCTACATTCATGCCAAGATGAGACAGGTCAGCTCAAAGCACTGCCTCAGAAATACATGTTTACCAGCTTAAGACCAAAATACACAGGTAGCAATGGATGCATGCCAGAACAGCTGCTACTATTACTTTCAGTGTGCATGAAAGAAGTGCATCGAATAGATGTACATGTGCCGTTACTTGATGTGCAGCTACAATTCACACCAGTGCTCTATTTCTGGAGTACCGCTGCCACTGCCAGCTTTCTTTTTTTTTTTTCCTGACGACAAACAGCTGTGTTGATACCTGGGTAACTGAACAACATGTACAAACAGCTTCTGGATTGTCCCGTTTTATTTGTCATGTACTGTTACAGATTACATTGAAGATAAATGTATTCACCTTACAACCTTGTTTTGCAGCTCAGCTTTTACTGTATATAGTCAAGTTTTACAGACAATAACAATGCAGTACTGTATAGTACCATCCAGTGTTATGCCAGTTCACACAAAAATCAACTAGTTCACGTTCATTTGTTCATTCGCATTTTTTTTTTGTTGTTTTTTTGTTTTTTTTTAAAATAAAGGCCAATATTCTTTTTCAACCTCCTTCTACCCATCACCAGCCCCAAATCATTGCTACTCCCAAACTAAAGGAAATAATGTATACCGCTGAAGAATCACAGACATGAGTTACATTTAAAATCTGTATATAAATATAATCTTTCTGAGTCTTAACTTGTTTGTTCATAAAACTTCTTCAAATATTCCAACAAACTGGCTTCAGCAGTAGTAGATGCGTCTGTACCTTCTGTACCGTTACCACCAGCCAAGCTGAGTCGTGTCTGGAGACTTCATGCGGCGTGCTGTAAAACTGTTGTACCACGTGAGCGGCATTCATTTGTAAACTGATTTGTTCAGTGATCAAAAAAGAATGTGAATGTGTTAAATGACCACCGGTCATTGAACTTGTTTATGCACAACATGGGTACCCTTCTTATGAGGCTTGCACTATATGCTGCTGTGTATCTTACGTGAAGTAGGCGCGTACGAGTGTGTGTGGTTTCAAAATGCACTTTGCTCTTTTCTGCTCTCCAGGAGCATCGCAACCGTGTGTTCCACGACTTCAGAAATGGCCTGTGTCGGAATCTTGTCTGCACTGGTGAGTGGTAGAGACATGTACATTTGCTTTTACAAGCAGGATTGTGAAATACTCTAAATTATTTTGCAACAGGCAGCTATTGTGAGACTGTTTGCATATTATGAACAGACTTGCTCTGTACCACCTCAATCCATTATTTTTCCTGTGGACGAATGGCGATGCACACTTCTCAGATTTTGAACTTCACCATTGAGCCATTTGAATATCAACCCTGATTCTTAGACACAGTGTCTGAAATGTCAGATGTGATGTTTGTGTAGTTTAGAAAATAACTGTTTATTGGATCCTCTACAGTATGAGTCTCAGTACTTGTTCAAATCACAAAAATAAACAAAAATGCACAGAGAAAAATGTCAGAGACAAAAGCCAAACCAACAAGACTGTAGCACTGAAGCAAGACATGTATACACGATGTCGATGAAATTTCAGGCTGAAGGCAGCATAGAGAAGTAAACTGCCACAAATCCGTTTACAGTGCCACAGTTTTCACAATGGGCTCCCGTTGCCTGTGGGGAGCACACCAGCACACAGTTGTGTTTGGAGTGTGCTGTTGGCTTTGGTTTTGGTAAATGGAGAGTTTTGCTACCATGATAGGATTGTGAGAGTTAAAAGAAAGTGAAACGAAATTTAGACTCTGTATAGTTGTGAAAATACATGCACACAAATTCTCACTCTACTTGCTCCGCCGGTGTGCTTTTTTTTCTGTTGTGGAGGTGCCAACGGAACTCTTTATTAATATTTACATCTTTTACTTTCAGTTTGTAGTGCTTTACGTGGGTTGTAATTAACTACTGTTTATTGTTCTGCAGGTAATTGCGTACATTTTGGTCAGGATGTTGGTGAAAGTTCTGATTTCCTGTTTTGTTTCCTCTAGACCTCTTCACAAGAGGAATTGACATTCAAGCTGTGAATGTTGTGATCAATTTTGACTTTCCCAAGCTGGGAGAAACATACCTTCATCGCATTGGTAGATCTGGTAAGAGCCCAGATCTCTTATGTTGTTTATTGAGCCTCCTATTTAGTACAAAGAATTATTCTTTAGCTGCTTCTGATGCTGATGATAAACAATTTCAACCCTCGCTTTCTTAATATCCAGGCCGCTTCGGACATCTGGGTCTTGCCATCAACCTCATCACTTACGATGATCGCTTCAACCTGAAAGGGATTGAGGAGCAGCTTGGAACAGAGATCAAGCCCATCCCTGGCATCATTGACAAGAGCTTATATGTGGCAGAGTACCACAGTGAGAGTGGCGAAGAAGTCAAGCCATGAGCCAGTGAGTACAGACACTGACTGGCAATACACACAAGCACTTACTTTTTCAGGATGATTTAACTGCTTTTTCTGTTTCCCTATTGTCTGTCTTTTGATGTCACTGTAACGACTTAAACACACAGGCCAGAGCAGATTTTATCATTTGACTGATTGATGGCAGCCACTACATTTTGCTGTGTCGTAACACTGTTATTGCTCAAGCTGGGTCACTGATAGAACTTACTGGCACAACTAAATGTAATTTATCTGTCATTACTGTCACTACCTAGACATTGCTTTTCCTGCCAAGTAAAAAGGTCCTCTGTGAGGAAGGTGTTACCTTTTTAAATGTGACAAAGGCGATCTTCAGTTTTGACAGGAAAGATGTTGGAAATTGAGCAATAACTCCTGTTGTTCTAAAACTGTCCTTTTAATGCATTTGTTCCTATGCTGTGACGAGGCTGCAGTTTTTCTACCTGAAAGATTGTGTTCAAAGCTCAACTGACAGAAAGTGTTTGGCCTTAGGTCTAGACGTCCTTGGTTCAGACACTCAATCTCTACCAGCATCAGGATGGATTTTCTTTGTCATGTTCAAGTTTTCTGTTGGAAGAAAACCTAAAACTAAAATCTAGGGGATAATAATCAAGGTTTTATTTTTTTTGCCGGATATGTGCCGTTACTGGGTCATAATTGGTTGATTTAAAACTGTGGGATGGTGTTGCAGAGTAGGTTTTCTTTCCTCACAAACACTCCTTGGCTGAGTACAGACAACAGCTGCAGAGAGCACACAAACCTGATGGATGAAATTTTGCTCTGTCAACAAGTTACTCATGGCATCAACGTCAATTAGCGACCCCTGTCGTGTCTTCATTTCAAGTTGTGTAGTGGCAAGAAAAAAATACGTGAACCTTTTGAAATTACCTGGTTTTCTGCATTGAGTGGTCATAAGATGTGAGTTGATCTTCATCTAAGCCAGTGGTATAGACAAACACAGTGTGCTTAAGCTAATACTGATGCAAAAGGGTAATCTTTTGTGTCTTTACTGAACACACCCGTTAAACATTCAGAGTGCCGGTGGAAAGAGGACCCTTGTATTTAATAACTGGTTGAACCGCCTTTGGCAGCAATAACATGAAACAAGAGCTTCCAGTAGCTGCTGATCAGACCTGCTCAATGATCATGAAGAGTTTTGGCCCATTTTTACTTGTAGAACTGATTCAGCTCAGACATATTCTCAGCATATCTGGTGTGTCAGGTCATTTCACAGAGCCAGGACCGTAATCCAGCAGATACTAACTGGTTTTCTTTGTTTGAAGTCATTGTGTAGTCTGTTTAGGGTCACTGTCTTGCCTCTGAGATTCAGAAGCTAGACGGCCACCCTCACATTATCATGCAAGATGCCTTGATAAACTTGGGAATGTGGAGCTGTCCAGGCCCAGAGGCAGAAAAGCCCCACATTACGATGCTCCCTCCACTGTACTTCACCTTGGGGATGATGTTTTTATGTTGGCACACAGTGACATTTTTACATCATACATAGCGCTGCATGTTCTTCCCTAACAATAAACCTTAGTTTCATCAGCGCATAAAACATTTTCCCAGTAGTGTTGTGGAGAGTCAAGCTGCTCTTTGGCAAACATGAGGTGCAGGGATGTTAATGTTTTTGTTTTTTTTTTGTTTTCTTTGTGTTTTTTGAGAAAAGCGGCTTGTCCTGCTTTCGACACCATTCCCCATGATTTACAGATGGTTGACTCATGAGCAGATGTTAACTAACTTCAGTCATTCCTGTAAGCCTTTAGCTGTTGCTCTTGTTACTCTTAGGTTCTTTGTTACATTACTGATCATTCTGCATTGTGTTTTTGGAGTCATATTAGCTGGATGCCCACTCCTATGGAGAATAGCCAGAGAACAAAATGAATATCTAAACTCTTTGAGATGACTTTGTAAGTCTTATGAGATCTGTTTTTTGCAAGTCATGGTTCACATCAGGATGTTTCTTATGAACGGCAAATTCAATATGTTTGAGTGATGTAAGTGAAATAATCAAAGTAGCTCTAATCCACCCCTCCGATCCTGTTTATTTGATTCCACTCTGATTAGTTTTTGTTGATGTCATTAGCCAAGGGATACACATACTTTTTCCAAAAGCATATTTAATGATGTATTCATTATTGACAAGCACAATACAATGATTTGTGTGTTATTAGTCAAAATGGATGTATTGTTGAAAACTAAAAATACATAAAGATAGTAGCAAGATAGGATCAGTATTTGGTCGTTTACTTTGTCTTTTTATCATTATGTCAAGGGACACATGATGGCGTGGCAGTGATTTCACTGTGCAGCAATGAATAAAAAATGAGAATAAGTACATTCATCTGATGCACTTAAAATAGCCTAGACTGCTCTGCAATAACAATAAGGCATGGTAATGTAAATGGGGCTTGGGTAACGGTTACATGAAAACAATCAGGTCTAACTTAAGTTCATTCTTCTTTCTCTGTCTCTTTCTCTCCAGATCAGTCCATCCTCCATTCCCCTTTGTACCTTTTTTCATCCCCCACCCGCCCCCCTGTCTTGGATTTTTTTTTTTTTTTTTTTTTTTTTTTTTTTTTTTTTTTAAATGTACAGTTTCTGTCTGTCTTCCTTTTTTGGATGCCACCATAAGGAATGTGTATTTTGATGGACGCTTTTCGGAAGAACTCATTTGCCTTTTTATAGGGCTCTGCTGCACCACCACATCTGAAGACATAAGCACCGGGAGGAAAGCATGGGACCAAGTTGAAAATATCAATGCACATCGTGACGATTCATATCCACCAATGACACAAAGCCAGCACCAACAGACCCCTATATGACACCCTCCATTCTCCACTTTTAGTTTGGAAGTTTTAACCAATTTGTATCAAGTGCCTTAACAAGCAGTTCAACTCGTTCTAAAGTAATAACTCTGCATTATCCACCATCTTGCTCACTTCATACCACACACACGTTCACCTAATTGAAAAGTCTTTACACTAATTTAATGTCTGACCACACAGGTGAATGCATAACTGTTTTTGGTTGTCATCAGTTTGCAAAGGAATGGAGATAATTAGGAGGGAGGCTGGTCCGAATTATCCTTTTGCTGGCTTAGATGCACTTGAGTCTGGCTGATAAATGAGGACACACTTGGATTTTCCATGGACAGAGATGCTGGATTTTTTCCAAGAGACAGCCAGACTGTCCAGTTGCTTGTGAAGAAGCTTGTGCTTCTAAAAGACCCAGACCCTTTCCTCTCTCTTCAGCATCAGAACACTAAAAATGAATAAGCAGCCTCTCAACACCATGAGTCATGAGGATTCCTGTTTTGGTGGAGTATAATTGGAGGGAACGCTTTTTTTCTTTTTTGCCCTGTGTTTCACCTTCCTATGGATGGCCATACTTAATCCTGCGAGACGTGCAGCAGACGTGGGGTGCACCATACACCTTCTGTATATACCTTCATTTTAAGATTGTTTTAAACAAGTTCAAAAGGCTGGCTGACAAACTGCAAAGCTCCCCCCCCCCCTTCTCTCTTGTTAGCACTGGAGACTGTTTCTTTAACTGCCAGTTTGTTTGATCTGCAATATTGGCCTGTGACTTTATTTATAATTTTAAAAATTGCAGAATTTATTAGAATCTAAAACATTTAAATGACCTTGTGCATGAAATGTTTTTGGAGGCTGAGTTCATCACTGATAATCTTTTAGCCCCTCCAAATTTGATGGCTAGTGCAATTCTTCAAAGCTGCACTTAAACTGAGATTGTTTAAACTGTTGCCCTTGTTCTCCTGCTACCAGTGTTAACAAGTGTTCTAGGCAGATGGCTTTGTTAAGCTTGTGCATTTGAGTAGTGAAATCTTTGTTGTCACCAGCCTTAACTTGTTAACTTGTGAAACTGGCTCTTGAGACACACACTCAGATCTCCAGTTATAGTGAGTGTCGTTATTGGAAGAGAAAATATTATTCTATCATGTAGTAGTACTACTTGCTGCAGTGCAGCTGAATTGGCAGAGAATTAGTTTTCTGGGGGAGGAATTAGCTGTTACGTTGATCTGTGCTCTTTAAGCACAGCTTCATTACTTCACAAATGTTGGGTAGAATGCCGTGGTTTTATTTCCCCCCCCTTTTTTGAAGAATGTCGGCCAAATGCATCAAAATGAACCATCTGACCTAAAATGTAGCAGGAATTCATTCTCTGTGCTTTGCAAGTTAGTTGACTTTCCTAAAAGCAGCTAACAAAAGATGCTTTGCTAAAAAAAAACAACCTGAGCAGGTTGGGCTGCACTTAATGCACAGAGATGGGTTCAGGCAATAACACTGACTGCACTGCTTTTTGTACTCATGTCCAGAGGGGAGAGAAGTGCATGTTGGTGCAGAACATTGGAAAAAAAAATTGCCACGGAGGGGGAATGGGCATGAAGGATTACAAAATTACTTAGTCGGACTGCTTGTTTAAAAAAAAAAAAAAAACGTGGGCACCTCAGACTGCTGAGTTTATGGCTTATTTTTCTGCCCTCTATTGCTTTGGGTTTGGGTTATATATATATATATATATATATTTTGGGTTTACCTTCTGCATTTTTATGCAACATGAAAACCTTGATTTGCATTAAGGTTCTCTGATCATTTGTTTGTTCAGTCAGAACCTTCTTGTGAACAAGGTTCCCTTTATTACGGTGAGATGCTCTCTTGACTGTTCTAATCAATGAGAAGTGTTACTGCACATTTAATTTAAGCTCTTTTTAAAAGATTAGTGTGACAATGTTGATTAGTTAAAGATATCCCTTTTTATTTCTCATTGGTTAGGACTCTGATCCCTGTTCTCTTAATTCTGCTGTTGTCCCTGAAATACTTGCACATCTGATTTGGCTGTTCTGTATTTTTTTTTTTTTTTGGGGGGGGGGGGTTCTATTAAAAGTATCCAAATTAATTATGCATTAGTTAAGAGAACAGGGATCTAATTGTGCAGGCACTTGGCAGCTGTCTGTTTTTTGTCAGCCCACTGACAGTAATTGCCACAGCAAATGCTTTCAAGGCTAAAATCAAGGACCTTTCGAGGTTTGGCGTATTGCTACCTTTTGATGGGATGCTGCTTTACTGCCAGTGGCTGGCATCTTGAGAACCTTAAAGACTGAGACAAGAGCATCTTGCCCTGGATTGGGTGACTAATTGGACAGTTCATGTAACCAAATTGTCTCATTCTTTAAGGTCTTTTTTTAAATTATGGGGTGGTTAAATTAGTGCACTTGCTGCCCTGATGCACATGTTCATCCTCTCTTGATAGTTGTGACATATTTACGATCACACAGCTTTTGTGTAAAAATTGGCCTTTCTATCAATCATCTGTTGAGGAGGATATGAGAGGAGTCCTTAAGGGATTTCTCTCAAAACTGATGCATCAGTAAAAATAACATGGGGAGGAGCCTCTCGGCATAAAAAAAAAAAAAAACAGGATGACAAGATCTAACGATCCAAAGTTATGATAATGGGTATAAAAAAGGTTTGGAAAAAGTTGCCCTTAGATTTGGATTCTTTCTTTTTTTTTCAAATGAAAAGTTCAAGTGAAGTACACGTTATTAAAGTATCCAAATTTAAGAGAAGAATTTAAAGCCTGAGTTCATTTTTTGTTTTTTGGTCAGAAAATTGGTCTTTACTTAATTGGCAGAATTTTCAGTGAAGCTAGTTTTACAATGGACTTAAGTTTAAAGAATGTCATGAATATTATTGGGGACGTTTTGTTGACAATAAAGCTCACTGAAATTTATTGTGTCCTCAGCGTTTTGTTTTCCTTGCCTACCATTGCAGTGTCCTGTTAAACGGTTGTTTCAAAGCTAGGTGTCAGTATGTCGCCACTGTTCTGTTCTGATGTGTTTATATAAACTCTGACCTAGAGGCTGTTCTCAGACCACAGTCTTACTCATACTCTGGTGTCACCTCAGTTTATACCTCAAAATGCATGGATTGATGGTATTTTGCTTTTCATCAGTTGCTCTTTTGGCCAGTGTAAAGAGTGCTTTTCCACCACCGTGTGACAGGTAAGATAAAAGACTTTCCTTGAAATGTTTGTCTGAGAGGGACTGTGTTGAGATCACTTCCTGTTTTTGATATTCTGTTTTCATAAGAAAGTTCATGTTAATTTATGATGGCGAGACTGGCCAGTTAATCTAAAGCATGTCTTTCTCTTTGTCCAACTTTAAGATTTGCCACCATAAATATTAACCTACATTTTTTTTTCGAAATAGAAAATTCAACTGTTTAGATTTTCTTTATAAAAATATGTTGAGTCCACCGTCCACTGCAGCAGCTAAACAGAAGTTCCTCATATTTGTGTTGTATAATTGCTTCCTCCTGCAGATATGAAGTTATCTGCAGACCTTTGGCCTCAACTACACATTTTTTATAAATGATATGGTTTTATTGCTTCCCTGCAGAACTGTGTAACAAAATGGGAATGCATTGTAATAATAAGCATATGTCCTTTATGATGGCTGTTTAATAATTTACAACTCTTTAAATTTATTTCAGTCAAATATACTGTACTGGGCCCATCTTGGATCAGGTACAGAAAGCTAAACTGTTTGATGATGATAAGTACTTTGTTGACATGAAGTTGAAGGCAATGCCCGGTAAGTCAAAGTAAATGATCTATATATTGTTTTTTTATTTAGTTTTTTCTTTTTATGCGGTTGCCTCTGTTCCCTGCAGAGGTCGTGTTGTCGGCTTTTCACAACCTTTCAAATGAGACGTCAAACGTGAAGGTCCCGCCTGCCAAACTGCAGGAGTTCCTCAGTGTGTACTTTGAGAAACCAGGGACAGAGTTTGAGTCATGGACGCCACCAGACTGGCACGATAAGTGAGATCCAGCTATCTGAGGACTCCTGTTCAGATCGTACTGTATGTTAAATGGTGCATGGTTGACATGAGTCGACTTCTATATGCAGGCCAAAGTTCCTGGGAGGAATCGCAGACCAAAACCTACGTGACTGGGCTGAAAAGATACATCATCTGTGGAAGTCTCTTGGCAGGAAGGTGAGGAAGAATTGAAATGAATAAAATTACATAGTGTTGATTGATAGTAAATATTTAATTCATTTTTTTTTTAAAACCAAAAATTCCCAAGTTTAAGTTTTTCTGATGTGAATTTTTGACAGTTTTCTTATTCTGTGATAGTGAAGTGAACATTTGTGGAGTTTATTCTGTTGGTTAGACCAGACATCTTGGGCTTTAGGAAACGGTGATGCACGTTCACTATTTTGTAATATTTTCTACACCCAATGATTCTTAAAAAAAAAAAAAAATGAAAGTCATCAATAATGAAAGTAATCATTAGTTGCAGCTTTAATGTTCTTTCTCAAACTGTTCCTGTTACATACTTTTCAAACATCCACCTACATGTCCAAGGGTTTTAAATCTAAAAGGGATTTCTCCTCCAGATCCACGCCGGTGTTAAAGATCACCCAGAGCTCTACTCGCAGATATATACCCCACATCCTGTTGTCGTGCCAGGGGGGCGCTTCAGGGAACTCTACTATTGGTAAGGGAACAATGAAGCCTGTCGCTCAGCTGTCTGACAGTTAAAGTGGAGTCTCACCAGGTCAGAGCGAGGAGAGATCACAGCCAGACCCAGCCTGGGGTCTCTGTTCAGAGCCCACCTCAGTGCCATGTGCAGACAGTGACGTGAGCTGCTCTGTGTCCAACAGGGACTCCTACTGGGTCATCAGCGGGCTCCTGCTGTCAGAGATGACAGACACGGCCTACGGGATGATCCAAAACTTCCTCTACCTTGTCAACAGGTGATCCTCAAAAGCACCTTTCATCTTTAATAGCACTCTTATTAAAAAGAAAAAAAAAAGAAAAAAGTCCAGCGCGCTGCAGGTTATTCAGGCATACTCATTTTGAATAATTAGTCAATTAGCAACCGAAGTTGTACACTTTGGAAATGGAGCACTGGGGGGGGGGGGGGGACTTCAAGATTTGGGGAATAAAATTTTTTTTCTATAACTCTCCTACAGATATGGCTTCATTCCAAATGGTGGGCGGATTTACTATGAAAGGCGCAGTCAGCCTCCATTCCTCACTCTAATGGTGGAGAGCTACTATCAAGCAACCAAGGATAAAGATTTCCTCAGGTGATATTTAGGCCCGAGCTGATGGCCTGCCAGACACATTATCATTCTTCAGCTGTCTCTCCCAGAATAGAAAAGAGGACACGGTGAACATCAAAAACCTCAGTGCTCGTGTCTCTGCCTCCAGTGTTTTTTTTTTTATTCTTAACATGCTTAATTAGAATGTGACACCCCAACTTTTGTGTATAATGATATTAAAGACTGTGGAAAGCATTCTGAATGGAAACATTGCTTCCTGCTGGTTCAGAGCAGCTTTACCGGCTCTGGAGAAGGAGCACCGCTTCTGGATGCAGAACCGTTCTGTGGCTGTGAAAGTAAAGGGGGCAGAGCATGAACTGAATCGGTATGATGTGCAGGTGGGCTTGCCCAGGTACGTCTGACAGAAATTTACCCAATAATAAAAAAAAAAAGCCTTAAGAACATGGGTTTTGTGGGGGTATGTCTTCACCTGCATTAACATGTCTTCTGCTCTTTCCAGGCCTGAATCATACACGGATGATCTGGAATTAGCTGAAGGGCTCACTGATGGTAATGGCTTATTAGTGTTCATATCATTGGTGGCTGAATGAATCCCCCTTTATGAGCATGAGAAATATTACCCTGCTACGGTCATTTCATTCCATGAAAGAAAGATAACGCTGTGGGGTGTTCAGTCCTGGAATGAATGCACTGTATTTTATAATTGCTCCTCAGCAGAAAAGTGGAATATATTTCCCCAGAATCAAGGATGATCTGTACACAACAAATTTGCTCTGAAAATACCCCAGTACTACATTGTGATGAATATTTAATGTTAAACACATTGATTCTTTCAGATCACCTGTGAACATGTTGACCACACTTCTACGAAAAGCTGTTTGAAGGGAAGATATTGGTTTTTTTTGTTCACTAAAAAGTTTTCTGCCACCAAAATGGGTTTTCTCTCATTTCTGAAGATTGTTCCCTTTTATGTAAGATTAAAAGAAATTGTCAAGGTCAATCAGTTATTTCCTCCTCCTGAGGAGAGAGAAATGAAAAATGTTACAAAATCGATTCAGAAAGTGTTATTCAGTGACTAAATCTTTTACTTCACTTCTACTAGGACATCCAACAATAGGTCTAATATTTTATATCCTGGTTTGTTATGTCTCCACCAGAGATTTCATATTTTCTCTTGCCCTCAGACCGCAAAGAGCAGCTGTGGATGGATCTGAAAGCGGGTGCAGAGTCTGGTTGGGACTTCACATCCCGCTGGTATATAGATAGTGACGGCCACAACAACGGCACCCTCGCAGAGACCCGCACCAGTCAGATCTTGCCCACTGACCTCAATGCTCTGCTGTGCCTCAACGAGAAGACTCTCGCTTCATTTCACAGGATACTGGGTGAGTGCATGAGCAGCCTTTTGACCTTGGAACTAACTTTGGGTCTGCACACTGCATTTAGCTCCTAACTGGTATTATATAATTGTGATGTGCTGTTTCCTGACAGGTGACGGTGACTCAGCTGCACTGTATGACCAGGCTGCAGCTCGCAGACTGGAGGCGGTGGAGTCCGTGCTGTGGGATGCTGAGAGGGGAGCCTGGTTTGACTACAACCTACTGACACACTCGAAACACTTTGAGTTTTACCCCTCCAACCTGGCACCTGTTTGGGCTCAGTGCTATTCTCGGCCTGAGATGGGAGAGAAGGCGGTACAGTACCTGAAGGTTGGAGGACATTGTAAGCTTCATTGTGCTCTCAAACCTCAAATACATGTGGAAGAGAAGATTGTTTTTTTATTTTATGGGAATCAAGTCATCCAAATTACAAAATATGCATATTTTCCCCACTCATCTAACGGTATCTGCCTCTGCAGATACTGTACTGCAGATGTGCTTTTATTTTGCACAGGCTTTGAGATTTCTGCATCTGCCCAGTACACTGGAAGAGCATAGGGTTTTGTTTGAGGTGCATCCAAGCATTGAAAACTGCATTTCTAAATTTTTTTTTTTTTTTTTTTTTTTACCAGCAACTTGTTTTTACACAAACAATCCTCCAGTGGCTGTGGATGAATCACAGAACAGAATATGAGTCGTTTTTAAAGGGACAATTTCTTCAGTTGGAAGGTGGCTCTAGTAAAAAAAAAAAAAGGAATTACCAATGGGTGGCAGTAAAATACTTCAAAACCAAAACTGTGTGGCTGGATAATATTAGGGGTAAGTGAGAATTATGTATTTATGCTATTTGTGTGAAATAACCCTTTAGCCTGTATTTATCAAGATAAGGGTGAATGAGCACTGATGACTTTTTTTTCCACAAATGTCAACACAGCTGCACACACCCACCCCTGCACACAGCTGCGCAGCGTGACTCGTCACCTCTTCTGTTGGCCACTGCCGCTCCACTCCACAGTTCAGGCTTTAAATATTTTGCTCAAGTGCTTCTTGACATTTATTGAGGGAGGAGAGATTGTTGCTCATCTGATTTCCCCCACCAGCATTTTGACCCACCCCTCTGCTCAAAGGCCCCACAGTCCCTGTAGGATGTAACATGCTGTATGAACAGTGTTCGTTTGCTCCAGCAGATGGCACACACAGACTGCACAGGGCTCATTCCTTTGGTTGCTCTTAACTCTTCGTGTGTGTGTGTGTGTGTGTGTGTGTGTGTGTGTGTGTGTTTGTGTTTGCAGGGGAGTGGCGCTCTACAGTTCCCCAACGGAGTTCCAACATCACTGAGAGAGTCTGGGCAGCAGTGGGACTATCCTAACGCATGGCCTCCTTTACAACACGTGCTCATCAGTGGTAGGTGGTTGTGAATTATCTGCCACCATGACAATTTCCCTTAAACCCATAGTGATGATTCACCGACTGTTACGCTGCTCGGTTGTCTTTGCATAATATTTTTTGAAAATACACAGTGGTGCTTTGTACTCCAGCACACTGGAATTGAAATGAAACGAACCAGGTTAAAGCTACTGGCCTTCAGGTTTAATTTGAAGGTGTTTACTTCCACACCCTTAAAAGAACCCTAGTGATGCTCTTCCAGCTCTGAGCTGTAGTCAGCGTCTCTTTTTGACGCGATCAGAGAGATCAGGGAATGAAAACTGCTTGGTTTCTTAGTCTGTATGATTTTGAATGAATGAATTTCCTGATGGGACCATGTATTACCTAGAATCAATCCTTACAGGGCCATGACTTCACCACAGATTCAGTATCCAGTCTGCTGGAGCCAACGCAATGGAAAACAAGTTGCATCTAATACTTTCCCTCATGTTTAAGAAGATTTTCTTGGATGAAATCCTCCTGTATTTCCAGGTTTATCCAAACTGCCTTCAGAGGATGCTAAACAACTAGCATTTGACTTGGCCCAGCGTTGGATCAAGACAAACTGGTTGGCGTACATGAAGTATGAAGCCATGTTTGAAAAGGTGAGTCTTTTTAAGGTTTTAGTGTTTCAGGGCTTGTGTTGCGCAGCGATAGCGCAGCTGGCTCAGAATCTGTGATTTTCCCTCCTGACAGTACGATGTGAACGGAGACGGCAAACCTGGTGGTGGAGGAGAATATGAAGTTCAGGTATTTCCTTTCATGTGTGTGATGGTATAAAACTAATGTGCTTATATTCACTAGTCCTTCTAATTTCATGCGAAGCCCTGTCAATTCTTTTCACCTCACTTCTGCTTCTTAACTTGAGCACATTTGCATGCCCGTGCACATATACTCTCACTCGTCTTCATTTTGTCATTTTTTGCATTTTCAAGTTTTCTTATCTATTTTAGGCACAAAGTAATCACTAATTTCAGTTCTTCGTGTTTTTAATCTCTTGATTTTATCACTGTGTTTTGCTGCTCTTCTAATGTTCTAAATTAAATTAAAAACATTTCTTATGCTGTTTTGCTCTTTTCTGTAGCTGGGCTTTGGTTGGACCAATGGCGTGGCGTTGCAGCTCCTGGACCAGTATGGGGCAACTCTCACCTCAGGAAGCAGACGTGTGTCTTCTGGTCTCCTGCTGCCTTTAGTCATCTCAGCCACTCTCATGCTCCAGTGAATCAGAGGTGACAACTGAGCCTGACAGGAGGCTGGATTTTTATTATTCTCAGTCTCACTGCACTACATCGCTCCCGTCCACTGACGAAACTTCAAGCAAACACAAAATGACGTTAAAAATCAGATATTTTTCTACATCCTGATCAATTTTATTTGCAGAAGGAACAGGATATGATCCTAACCATCATAACTCAGAATTGCTTTGATGAATATTTTAGTATTTATCCTCGGAGGTAGGCTACATCATCTCTGGCGTTATGAGAAGATGTAGATCATTTAGGCACTTCTGGACTCTCTCTAGTAATACAGCCTGTTAGTGCTCACTGCTGCTGCTCGGATCACAACACTAAGTTGTCTCAGATATTGAAGTGACATTACAAAAAGTTATTCACTTAATTCAATTATAAAGTTTATTGCTCTATTGTACCCTAACTCCCACTGAGGCGTTCTGTTTTGCATTGTAAACGAGCCGGTGAAATAAACTGAAGTGAAATGCATTAATAATGTTTAAAATGTAGTAGCCTTTATTATATGTGACTCCTCGTGACACTTTTATTCAATTTTTTTGCAAGTCAACTAAAGAGTTTTAGATGGTGTTGGTGGTGTAATGTCACATATTAAATCCTGTATAGTGATGAATTCCTGCACAGAGTTATTGATAAGTCTATTTAAAATGCAGTGTTTTGATCATTTCATCAGGCCTAAATGGTCTTTTACCAAAAATGCAGCAAATTAAAAAAAAAAAAAAAAACTTAAAAAAAAAAACTCATTAGACAACACTCGATGTAACACTGCATGTGAAAATTACTTTAGTTCCCTCCCTAGCACAGACTAGACGTATGTGGTGCAAACAAACAGAGAACACAACGTTGGCAACCGCAGTGAAAAATATATTGAGTTTCTTGTGGCTGCTTCAGTTGTAAGCTTTTTAATATTAAACAGCAGCAGTAGGATGTTGAGATTGCATTAGGTGGTAACTTAATGCAGCTCTGACACGGTGTAAGGAGAGTGAAAAATAAACTGTGAGACTGATATCAACGAGATAAAATTACGCTGGATTACATGCACGTGTCCTTTTGTGTGAATCCCCGGTGCATGTGACAGAAATGTGAATCCAGCATGGGGATGGGAGACTGCTATATAGACACAAAAAATGATGACTAAATATTATCAAAAATCTCGGTGATGGTCAGCACCTAATTTTTTTACTATTTTGTGAAACGTTGAGCTTTGCACACCACAGTGACACAGTTTGACATTTAAAGTTTGACATTATGGGTTATTGTGTTTAAATCAGTGGTTCCCAACCTTTTCCAACTCATGGCCCACTCAAAAATCTCAAACATTGTTGGCTCCCATCCGACCCCATAACAGTATAGAGGCCAAATTATGCATTCTCAGAGCACTTTAATGATAACGATCGAACATTCAGGACTAAAATGACGTGACGTCACCCATAGGTTTCTGAAGAGTTGTTTTGGAGCTCAGAGTGAGCTGCTCCACCGTTGCCATCTTGGCAGTACCTTACTCTACCCATTTTTTTATTACCCAGGAGGTAGGCAAAGAGGTGGGGTGTGTGTGAAGCCGAGACTTCGGTTTATGCCAGCTTGTCTCAGGTATACGCTTACCCACCTGTCACTCAAAGCAGCACAACCTCAATTATGTATGACTTTAAGCCTTAATAAAATTTAAACAGATGAGTTGTATAAGAATTCACCCGTACAGTTGTCATGAGGGGGAAATACAGCAGAAAAAAACATGTTCACAGCCTGTTACAAAACACAGTCTCAGTCTCTATAGCTAAAGTTGGACATTTTAACATGGGAGTCTATGGGGATTGACTTACTTTTGGAGTTAGCCTCAAGTGGTCATTCGAGGAACTGCAGTTTCTAGCACTTCAGTGTTGGCTTCATTTTTAAGCCCCAGAGGTTGCTGCTTGTTTGGGAACCACTGGTTTAGATGGACCAATAACCTCCTTTCAGTTTGAATTCAGACTCAGGGCTTGTCAGGGCTTGAAGACATGTAAACATTTGATTGTAACTCACACAAAAGGAGCGTTAATTTAAAAAGAAACAAAGACAAGTCAGCAGTTTTTTTTGTTTGTTTTTTTTTCATTTCTGATTGTTCTGAGGAAGTCATTCTCTCTTTGCCACTTCTGCTTACTTCCATGGTGATGTGCAGGTCAAGCATGAAATTAAGTCCATATAGATATTCAAATGATTGGAAAAAAACAGTGATGAGAAATTTGCTTCTTAAAGAAGAAATTGGATTCCTCTTGGCTGTGAAGATATGAGGCCCAAGCAGGGATTTCACTGCATCTCTCTCTTTAGCCTGAGTGCACACAACAGATTGACTGTGCAACTTAAATGGGCAAAGGGCCAATAGGTGCAGCGGCCCGTGCAACCCCGCAGATCACACTCTGGTAATATGCTATTGTGAGCCTCCATCTACAAGTCATATCAGTGGCATTTTTTTTTTTCACCCCCAGCCATAACTGTGACACCCATACAGTAGCAGCCGTGTGTGTGATACTGTGTTTAGAGAGGTTTAAGCAGCAGGCAGCAGTCATTATGTTTTCAGCCGCGGATGACAGCAGTAACTCAAGTAGAACCTGCTCCTTTTGATAACTCACACATTACCGAGCCGTTTTAGCAGAAATGTGTTGTGTTCAGTTAATGAGATTGAGCTGTAAAGTGTGGAAGAAGTTGTCCGGCACTTAAGTGGCGATGAGGTGAAAACTGTGCCGTGTTTGTGAAGCGTGGGTACACATTTAATTACATAAATGTGAGTAGGTTATTCTGAGAAGCACGTTCCATGTGCAGCCCATGAATTGTAAAGCGGCGGTGACAAGTGCGTTACATGTTGTTGTGGAAGCAAAGGTCAGGGTCTTGTCTTGTCCTCACCAGTCAGCCAGTAGCTGCCACTGCATACAAACTAACATGTAAATTTTTAGTCCTGACAGTGCTTCACATGTTTAATCAAACCCAGAATATCGAGGTTTAGTTTACAGAGAGAAGATCTGTTTGAAGTAATGTGGTGAAATACAGGGGAGTCTTTTTTTCATTTATTTATTTTTAATCAGGAAACTGTTTAATTTATTCGTGTCTTTAAAATTCTACATGTCTCTACACATCTTCTTTACTGTATGTACATATGACCTCTGGTATGGTATAAACATACTATTGTGTCTGAGGCTTTCCCTGATTTCCATGATGACAATAAGATGCAGGATGATTTGCAGAAATGTGCGAAATCTTCTGAAAGAGCAGTGAAAGTGGAGAGAAATGTAGGCTAGCAGGACAATAGAGGTGCATTCTTATCTGTGACTGTGTGTGTTGCTTTAGATGGAGGCCTGTGCTTCATTACTGTTCCCTGGCTCAGCCTTCACTAGCCCCTGCAGCACACATCATAAAGACTGCTCATTATCCACTGAGTCCTCGTGGTGCCGCTGAGTCCCGCGCGATGCTGCAGGAACCCTGCGCCGCACTGCCAGGATAATCCCCCTTC